>NW_013657663.1:226461-259267 GCF_000142905.1 Thecamonas trahens ATCC 50062 | reverse complement strand
GCCCCCCCCCCCCTCCTCCCCCCTCCTCTCCCTCTCCCCTCCCGTTACCATCCTCCACCACCCACCCTAACAACTTACCGCAGCAGAAGCCTCTCCCATGGCATCGACAATAGCCTTAAGGACCGAGGCATGACGGCGGTCGTGTGGGAGGCTGTCGGCCTGCCACACCGCCACTCCGTCACCCCCACACACAGCCTCTACAGGCAGGTCAAACTCCATATCCTCCGCAGTCCTCACCGTCACAACACAACCTCGTCTCAGTTGTCCACCGTCTCTACCAAGCCACTACACCAAGACAAGTGTAACTCCCTCCCCCCCCCCCCCCCCTCCCCTGCCACAGCCACCTCTAGTTGTTCATGTCGTCCTCGGGCTCATCATCGTCATCAAGCTCGAGTGGTGGCTCTGGGTACTCGAGCAGTTCTCGTTCTGGAAGCAGCTCGGGAAGTAGCGGGTATGGAAGTAGTAGCACTGGGAGCAGCGGGACGGGCAGTAGCAGGACGGGCAGTAGCTACTCTGGGAGCAGCAGCTCGGGCTTGGGCAGGAGACCGATGCCCGCCATGGCGATGAAGGCCGGCTCGAGCTCAGACTCGAGCTCAAGCTCGAGCACCAAGTCTCAGCAGAAGCGCAAGCGGCGGAGCGGTGGCGGAGCGTCGACAGCGCCGTCGGAGATGTACCTGACCGACGATGAGATCCGCGAAAAGTACAACGTGCCGCGGAAGCGGATGAAGTCGTACCGACGGGTGTTTGACCAGTATGACCGCGACGGCGATGGAGTCATTGACGCGCGCGAGCTCAAGTCGATGCTCGAGATGCTCGGGACCGACCACTCGGCCGCCGATGTGCAGCTCATGCTCGACGCAGCAGACATGGACTCGGACAACCTCATCAACTTTTCCGAGTTTGTGCAGATGATGATCGAGACGCAGAAGACCCACCTCTCGGAGCTGTACGATGCCTTTAAGGTTTTGACGACGACAACTCAGGCTTTGTCGACGAGGGCGAGCTGGGCAAGGTCATGGCACATCTGGGCAAAAAGATGTCTGCGCCGCAGCTGCGCAAGATGCTGGCGGCTGCCGACACCGACCACGACGGGCAGGTCTCGTTTGCAGAATTTGCTCGCATCCTCAACTACGACGGTGACATGTACTCGGTGGAGGAGCTCGAGGCCGCGTCGGCGGCGGCCAAGCGGCGGTCGCGTGAGCTGGACAGCACCGACTCGGACGTCGACTCGGGCTCGTCATCGGGCACGAGCAGAAGTAAGCCGTCGCCCGGCGCCGGGTGGGGCCGATCGTCGGCCGATGAATCGTCGAGCTCGTCCGTCGAGATTGGCTACTTTAAGCTCCGCATTCAGGCCTTCTACCTCGGCCACCGCTACAAGCTGCATATTGCGCGGTCGGCGACGCTGATGATGCTCTTGCAGCGGCTGGCGCGGATGACCGGCTTTGCCACGTCGGCGCACCGGCTCTACTACGAGGGCTTCCACCTCGACACCGCCAAGCAGGGCACGTCGAGCCTGGCCGAGCTCGGCATCGACGGCTCGCGGCCGGTCTTCTTCATCTTTCTCACCGGCAAGTTCTCTGTCTCGCGCGAGGACGTGTTTGACGAAAACGACGTGCCCAAGCTCTCGGTGATCTACGACGTGTTTCTTAAGGAGGAGTTGTTGTCCAAGGTTGTGGCGCTGGAGCTGGTGGACCGCGCGCGCGGCCTGATGCGCAAGGAGCCCAACATGCTCGAGCTGTGGGAGCCGATGACGGTCGTCGGCGACATCCACGGCCAGTTCTTCGACCTCGAGGAAATATTTCGGGCAGGTGGCAAGATCTCGAGCAAGTACACGTATCTGTTCCTCGGCGACTACGTCGACCGCGGCTACTTTTCATGCGAAGTCATTCTTTACCTCCTCGCTGCCAAGCTCAAGTACCCGGACAAGGTCTACCTCATTCGCGGCAACCACGAGAGCCGCAAGACAACCCGCAAAATGGGCACGCTCGAGGAGTGCCGCATCAAGTACGGCAAGAAATTCTACACCAAGCTCATGGCGTGCTTTGACGCCATGCCGCTCTACGCTCTTGTGCATACTGCCGACAAGCGCATCCTCATGATGCATGGTGGCCTCTCGCACCGCATCGAAAAGCTCGACCAGATCGAGGCCATCAACAGGTTCAACGAGCCGCCCAAGTACGGCCCGCTCAAGGACTGCTTGTGGACTGACCCGTACGAGGACAACGAGGTGCCTGACTTTGCCTCGCTCCCGCACGTATGGAATCTCAAAAAGCTCAAGCGCCGCAAGGAGCAGGCGCCGTCGTCGTTCTCGGACGCTTTCTTCCACCCGTGCGACCGCGGCTCGACCCTCAAGTCGTTTGGCTATCCGGCCGTCGCCTCGTTCCTCAAGCGCAACAAGCTACTCTCCATCTTCCGCGCCCACGAGCAGAAGCAGCTCGGCTACGAGCTCTACCGCTACGGGCCCGAGTATAAGTTCCCTGGTGTTGTCACCGTCTTCTCCGCGCCCAACTACACCGACAAGTCGATGAACCACGGCGCCGTCGTCATCATTCGCAAGGGCACCATCAAGTTCCGCCTCTACCGTTGGCGCCTGCATCCCATCTACAACTCGCCCACAAGCCCAAGTGCCCCACTCGAGAAGGACCTGCTCCAGGAGGACTTTGTCCAGTTCCTCAACTGGCTCCATCCCACCGTCCTCCGCAAGGTTCCGCTCAACCGCCTCATGGAAGAGTTCCACGACATGTTTGTCCTTGACTCGAAGCGCAAGTCGTCCGGCTCTGCCGACGAGCACCTATGGACCTTCCTCGACGAGAATCTCATGGACGTCCTACAGCTCTCCAAGGATCCCGCCATCCGTCGCAAGTACAAGCGGAAGACTAAGGCTATGATGCTCTGGTACCTCGGCTATGATCTGTTCAAGGAGGCTCTTCTCCAGGAGGAGGTCAACGAGCGCGATCCCGACGCCGACGATGGTTCCGGCCACGCCTCGTCTTCACGCGGCGGATCTTTCCTCTGCATGTAGATGTACAAGACTGAAACAAATGGAACATCCTGCAATCTCCCGAGCCCCGAGCCCTGAACTCGTCAACACTCGTCAGTTGCGGCTGCCCGTTCGATCCCTCCCTCCCTCTCCCCCCTTGCGACCAGACCCGGCCACACTTGACACCTTGCCGCACCCACGTGCACGACACCATGGCAGCAAGTACAACTCAAGCACTAGTAGCCGCCCTGGAGGCAGCAGGCCTTCCGCGCGAGCTCGGACTGGCGAAGGCCGCCGACGCCCTCGCCGACGCTCTCGACGGGTGTGGGGCGACCAAGAGCGACGAGCTGCCGGTGGCCGAAGCTGCGGTGGTGGGGGTGATGCAGGCACTGGCGGATTCGGTGCTCAGCGCCGAAGGCAAGGTCGACGAGGCTGAGAGCACTCAAGTACTCCATGCTCTGGCGCTGATTGCCTCCGCGCTGCCGTGGCTCGCCACCCGGTTTGTGGCGGCGCTCGACTCGGCCCACCTGGTCGTCCTGCTGGCGCTGTGCGAGCCTGATGGCCGGACCGGGCCCGAGACGGCCGAAGCTGCGGCACTGGCGCTGGTAGGCATGGCCTCGACCGCGGATGCGCGCAAGATCTTGTATCGTGTCTTCTCGGTCTCCCGCCTCCGCCGAGTGGCCTCGGACGCCAGTCCGGGCGTCCAGGTCTATGCCCTCAAGATGCTGGCGTATGCGGCGGCCGACGTTGTCACGGCGCTGCTGGACAAGGTCATCGCCGCGTCTGAGGCTTCAGCCACGGATGCTTCCTACGTCGAAGATCCGACCGAGCTGCTGAGCTCGGCCGACTTTGCTGACCTCCGCAACAAGGTAATCGACCTGGCCAACACACTCATGGCTTTCGCCTCTGACCCCATGCTCGACGATGAGCTACGAGTTCAGGCTGTGGGCGGGCTCTCGTTTGTGCTGCAACTTGGCAAGGAGATGCATCATCGGGCCGAGTTTGAAGCCGGCGTCTGGGCGCACATTGACGCTCAGCTTGCTGGCCTCGAGCCGCCGCCGCCGCCGTTTCTGGTCTCGATTGTGTCGTGCATGGCCGAGCTGGCGAGCTCCGAGCCGCTAAGCGTGTGCTCGGCTGCGCGCGAGGCTCTGGCCCCGCTTGTGAGCGAGGTCAAGATGCATGACTCACTCGCACTACTCTGTGGCACCTACTTTTTGCTCGAGCAGCTGGTGTACTCGCAGGAGAGGCGGTGGCAGATTGTTGGCCTCCGTGCGCTGCTGCTCTGCGCCCGCGATGCGTCAGTCTGGCGCGTCTTGTGTGAGACCGGTGGAACGTTCCGGGTAGCAGCGCTTGCCGACTCTGCGGCGCCTGGCGACCCGCTCCACACGCTGGCTGTAGAGAGCCTTGTCGGCATGGTGCGGAGCGGTGGGGCGCTGCCGCTGGGCGCAGCCCAGGACGCGCTGGAGTTTTTCGCGGGCGCAGTGGCACGGCTGGCGAGCCCACCTCATGTGCGTCGCGCTGCGCTCGACGGCATGGTTGCGGTGACGGCCCGCCACGTCGTGACGGGCGTGATCAACGCGACGGCCGGCGTCGAGCCCGACCCTGCTGGAGAGACGCGCGGTGCGTCAGTTACGCTCGTCGGGACGAAGATGTATGTGTTTGGCGGCGAGCTTGCCGACGGGAGCAGAACGAACATGCTGCGGACGCTCGATGTGGTGAGCGGGGCATGGGAGGTCGTCGAAGCTGCGGCGTCGTCGAGTGTTGTGCCTGCGGTGCGGACACGGCATGCAGCGGCGCGGGTCGGGCACACACTGTACATCCACGGCGGCCTCGCGCTGACCTCGACGCCGACATCTTACCTGCACGCGTTTGACACGGTGACTCGCGAGTGGCGCGAGGTGGAGTGTGTGGGCAAGCCGCTGCCGCCGCGGACCGGGCACACGCTCACCGGGCTGCACGATCCAGACGCACTTGTCGTTGTCGGCGGCTACTGCGACGGATACAAGTACAATGACGTGTGGGTCCTTGCGCTCGACGTCGAGGACGATGGACGCGTGCGGAGTGCGCTGTCGATGATCACCGGCAACGGGCCGACACTCCGCGATGGCCACGCCACGCTGGAGGCCTCGCACCTGGAGACTGGAAGCTCTGGGCGGAAGCTCATTGTCACTGGCGGCTTTACCCTTGCCACGCACGGCGATTCGTACCTGCTCGATCTTGGACACCGGACGTGGACAAAGCTTGGCGAGAGCGGGCGGCCGCGGGCGGCGCATGCTGCGTTCTGGACTGGGCCGCACGCCTTTGGCGTTTTTGGCGGCTGGTCGCTCCTTGCTGAGGAGCGGGTCGCGTTTGACAACAAGCCATGGGAGGCGCGCGCCGACGGCCGCGACGAGGCCGGCGAGAGCGCCGCCGCCGCTGACGACGGTACCGACGCCGAGGAGCAGCGGCGGACGTACGCTACCACTTTGTATTCGGAAGGACGCAAGCTCGGCGACCTTGCGCTTTGCGAGCTCATCACCGACAAGTGGACAAGTGTCCAATACGAGGGCGTGCATGTGGTTCCGCGGTCGCTGGCGGGTTGCGGCGGGCTGGCAGGCAACGTGCTGTGGATGGTAGGCGGAGCCGGGCGGGAGGGCGAGGCGCCGGTCGACACGGCGCGGCTGCAGCTGGTGCGACGGCTAGAGACGGTGCCGGAGGCCGTCAAGGTGTGGGACGCAGTGCTTGTGGCACTGAGCAACTCGGACGACGAAGATGACGTGGTTGCCTTTGCCGACTTGCTGCGCAACTTGTCTGTGGCGTCGGCCGACGTGCCGAGCCTGGCGGCCAAGTATCTGGCAGCGCTCACCGTTGCGGTCGAGCACCCTAGCGAGCGGGTGCGGCAGGCGGTGGCAGCGGCAATTGCCAGCCTGGCGACCAGCTCGGTCGAGGCTGCCGACGCCACCCGGATGACAGGCCTGCTTGCCAAGCCCGAGCTGGCTGCCGGCGTGGCCAGCCTCTCGCCGCGCAACCTGCAGCCGAGCCTGCAACCGGCACGTGAGCTGCCAGGCACTGTCTCGGAGGGCGAGCTTCTCATCCACGCTGGGCTCACGGGCGTCGTCTCTTTCACAGTCGATGTGGCTGACACAGTCTTCCTCTATTCGTTCAGCCTTGCAGCGCTCGACATCGACTTTGCCGTCTACTGGCGCTCGTCCGAGCTGACTGAGGACATGGCGGTGGTGCCGCTGCGGCGCGTGCCCGCGGCGCCTGGCGGCGGCGACGTCGTTTACGATGCGCTGCTTGTCGCGCCGGTTCCGGGCGTTTACTCGTTCAAGTGGTCGAACCACTACTCGTGGATGACCGGAAAGACCGTGCGGTATCGCATCAAGTCGTTTGTGCCCGAGGTCGAGGCTGAGGCTGAGGCTGAAGCTGCGACTGAGGCCGAGGGCGAGGTTGTGGCTGAGGCCGAGTCTGGGGCGGACGAGGCTAAGGCCGAGTCTGGGGCCGAGAATGCTGCCGATGGGACCGTGCCTTTGGTCAAGAAGCGCAAGCGGAAGAGGAAGAAGCGGGCGCGCCGGCGGCGGTCTGTCAAGGCAAAATCGGGAGGCGAGGCTGAGGCTGACGACGGCGAGACCAACGAGGCCGCCACGAACATCGGCTCAACACTGCCACCCGCTGGCGGCTCGCGGACCAACTCTGTGGCGTCGCTGGTGACTGGCGACCTCGGCGATGGGTATGTCAAGGGCGAGAGTGAGGAGTAAAGGGATGAATGGATGAGTTTACATGTGCCAAGTAGCTGATGCTCGCTCAGGAGAACAGCTTCTCGCAGATCTGGCGAAGTGCGACGACGGTGCCCTTGGTCGGGTCGCGGAGCCGCCACTCGATGCAGCCCAGCTCGGTGGCCCACTGCACAAACGCGTCCTCGTCTGCCAGCGCCAGATACTGGCCCAGCAGCTGCAGCGGAGTCATGATGCCAGCCTCCTCGAGCGCATCAGCCGAGATGTCGCCGATGCCTGTCCTCTCGCCCCAACATGCGGTGTCAGTCAGAACTCACTCGCTCGCCTCTCCCCCTCATCTCTTACACACAGCGTGAACGTACCCGGGACACGGATAGACGGCCCGGTGCCATCAACCTTGACGCCACGGAACGACGTCAACTACACGCGATCACAGACCGTCCCATCAGAAGCACCCGCACCATTACCATGCGCATCCAACCACCGGCATGACAACAGGCAAGGCAAAGCCAGCCAGCCCGGTCCATATCCGATCAGCGCACCCAACCCCCGCCCATTCATCAGCCCAAAGAGAGAGTGCCCACGCCGTCCATGTTGCCAAGCATTCCATCCGCGAGCGCAATGCCGGTCAATGAGTGTGAGTCGTGCTAGTGTGTGTGTAGGTGGTCTTCAATACCCCCCCCCCCCCCCCCCCCCCCCTCCTCGCTTCCCTTGGCGCCAAGACGACGACGACGACCCAGCCGACCCCCGGCCGACACCCGTACCTTGGCAATGTTGACGTTGACAAAGTTATCCATAGTGCTACCTCCCGACATGATGTTTGAATGTGTGTGCGCGTGTGTGTATGTATGTGTGTGTGTGTGGTGGGGGGGGGGGGTGGGTGGGTGTCAAGTGTGTGACCATCCCTGTCCCCCCCCCCCCCCCCCCCCCTCCCCCTTCCACCTGCAAACTCCCGAGTCGCACTCACGCCACACAACTCACCACTTTACCCCCATTCGTCGTCCCCTATGTCAGACCCACCCGGGGAGGCCTCGGCGGACGGGTCGTCGGCTACGCCGTCAGGTTCGTCGCCCATCCTGCCACGTACAGCACCTACCACCTCGTCGTCGCCGTCCTCCCCTCCTCGGCGAGCACTGTCCTCGTCGTCAACCTCGTCGTCGTCAACCTCGTCATCATCAACCTCGTCGTCATCAACATCGACCTCTTCCCGGACCAACCAGGCGCGGGATGCATCGTCGTCGTATTGCTCGTCACAGCAGATGACTGGGACGGGAGAGCGGCTGGCGGTGCCGCAGCCGAACCGGCCACGGCGAGTCCGATCGTCGTCCGACTCGGAGACGAGGATGGACGGATCGTCGGCGAGCCCGACGATGCATCGGTCAGTCTCAGCGGCACCGAGCCCGTCGCTGGTGAGTGCAGCGGCGGCAGCAGCGGCGGCGGTGGCGAGTGCAGTGACAGCACAAGCGGGTGGGGCCACAGCGGCGGCGCCGCGGTCGGCGACCTCACCGCGGCTGGCGGTCTCACGATCGAGTGGACCTAGCGGCGGTGGCATGGCCATGTCGGTGCCCGGAGCGGCGGTGCATGATCCGTTTGTGTGGCGGATTGTGTCGCCGGCTGAGCCGCAGACGCCTGTCCTGCGGTACGGACACACCGCGATCGAGTTTGATGGGTGCATGTACGTGTTTGGCGGGTTCAATCCCGAGGTAGGCACGCTGGCCGACCTCTGGGTCTTTCACTTTGACTCGAACGTGTGGACGCAGCTTGAGCCCGGGGGCGACCTCCCTGCACCGCGGTTCTACCACTCTGCGGTGCGATGCGGGCGGGCGATGTACGTGTTTGGCGGACACTCGGGCCACGGCGGGACGTACTACGACGACGTTCTCAAGTTCGACTTTGACGAGTGCGAGTGGGTGCCCGTGCAAGTGAGCGGGCTTGTGCCTGCTGGGCGGCGGTCGCACACGGCGGTGGTCTGGCCGCCTGCCGGGCAGACCGTGGGCGATGGCGGGGTCGAGCCGGAGCGGGCCATGTATGTGTTTGGCGGCTTTTGCGGAACGCACCACTCATCACAGATCCACCGACTTTCGCTGGTCACCTTTGAGTGGTCGCGTGTGGAAACTGTTGCCGAGACGGTCCCGCCAGTGTTGCAGCTCTCGCCGGCAGTCTCGCCGCGGGCAGTGTCTGCGGTTGAGAGTCCGGTTCTACGGACGCGGCCGGCTGGGCAGCAGCCGACCCGCCACCGGCGGCGGCCGTCGGGCGCCGACGTGATGGGCGCCGACGGCGCGCCGCAGGCGCTCAAGGGCCACACTGCTGTGGTCCACGAGGGCTTGATGTATGTGTTTGGCGGTCAGACCGGAGCGCTCTCGGCGTCGTCGATCCTGTTTCAGTACCAATTTGCAACGCGGACGTGGCGGGTGCTCGAGTTTGACGGCGAGCCACCCGAGCTGCGGTCGGGTCACGTTGCTGTGACACACTACGGCGACATGTACGTGTTTGGTGGCAAGCATGGCGAGCGCGGGGTGGTCTGGCGGGTGGCGCTCCGGCCACAGGCCAACGGGCGCTTTGAGTGGCGGCGGATCGAGTGCCGCGGCATCCAGCCGCGCGCCCGCTCTTTTGCCTCGGCCGTTGTCTGCAACGACCGCATTGTCGTTTTTGGTGGCTACGCCAACGACTCGATCAAGAAGCGAAAGCACTTTCGCAATGACCTGCTCGAGCTTGCGCTCGAGCCCATCGTTGTCCCGCCGCCGTCGCTCGACTCGGACCTGCGCGCGTTTCTCAACTGCCCCGAGCTAGCCGATGTCACCTTTCGGGTCGGCGCCTCCCGCGTCGCAGTCCCGGCTCACAAGCTCATCCTCTGCGCCCGCTCCGAGACCTTCCGGCTCATGTTCCGCAATCCAATGCGCGAGTCGCTCGAGTCGGTTGTCGAGCTGCCCGAGGTCGAGCCGACCGTCTTTGCGCCACTCCTCGAGTTTATGTACACCGACCATGTCCAGCTCCGCGGGCAGTTCGAGCTTGCGGCGCAACTCATTCCGCTGGCCGAGCAGTACGCGCTCCCGCGGCTCAAGGCGCTATGCATCGACACGCTGCGGACCGCGATCTCCGTCCCTAATGTCGTGTTTCTCCTCATGCTCGCCGATCTCTACCACTCCGACGGCCTCAAGCGGCTCTGCCTCGACTTTATGGTTGCTCATCTCCCGGTTGTCCGCCAGCAGCCGTCATTTGCCGAGCTCAAGCACAATCCCGAGCTCCTGTTTGAGGTCATGCAGCGGTTTGGCGTTGCCGCCCGGACGCGGTCGTAGTTGTTGCACAGCAAAGCTCCGTCGTCACAACATGAGCCATCCATCGTCGTGTGTTCGTGTTCGTTACAAATTAAAAAGGAAACAGATTGTCGGAAATCTGGGTGACTGCCACGAGCATTGTTAGGTCGGACAGTGTCTTAGATTCCGAAAGTCACTCTGCTCCGCTTGAGCACCCCCGTCCTATGGAAGAGGACGGGGGGGACAAATTTCTGACTTTTGTTTTTCGCGGAGCGCGACTTTCGATCTGTGACACTGACCGCGGGCAGAATCGGCCGCGAGCGGGCCAAAGTTGTTCGTGTCGTCGTCAAATGGGTTTGGCACACCTGTGCTCCCCTACATCTGCTGTACCCGCATAGAGTGACTCTGCGAACCATATGGCGGGCACGCTAAGCTAAAGGAGCGGATTGTGTGTTTCGTTCTGCGGCCACACCATCGCCCGCCTGCAACTAGCACAGACGCGCCTTGCGCAACCGGGATACTTTGATGCCCTCGCTCGCGTTCACCATCTCCCCCACGAGAAAGTCTTCGGCCATCACTCGCCCGCTGCCCTCCGCCAAATGGGTTACCCTCACACCGGCGACTCGCTGACACCCCTACCACTTCTCCCCACTCCCCTCCCCTCCTCCCCGCTCCCCACCCCTGTCCACTCACACCCACGCACTCTGCACCATGCTGCGTGTTGCAACTCGGGCTGCACGCAGTTGCGCCCCATGGGCAAGCGTGCCGTCGAGAAGGACACTGCTGACAGAGGCGACCACGGCGCTAGCCAGCGGGCTCGAAGCGGTGCACGCCAGCACGGGCATGCCGTGGTGGGCGGTCCTCGCAGCTGCAACGCTTGCATCGCGTGCTGCGCTCTCGGCGCCGCTCTCGACCGCCATGCACTTGCTCACAGCCCGCGCTGTCAACGCGGCTGCTGAGGCCAAGGCCGGCGCGCAGGCGACGCTCATCGCTACTGCCGCGGCGTGTAAGCGCCGCGGTCTGCCCTTTGAAGAGTTCAAGGCCGAGCTGGCGCGGGCGTCAGCGGCGGCGGCCAAGGTTGCGGCGGCCAAGCACGGTGCAGCGCCTAGCCTACCGCTGCCTGGCGGCCGCGCTGTTCCGTTGCATGTCTTCCTCCCCTGGCTCCAAATCCCGGTCTGGATCACCGCCTCGTTGACCATCCGGTCGATGGCGGCGTTCCCTGCGCTCGGCCTCGCCACGCCCGACGCGCCCGTGGCCGGCTTTGCTTCGGGCGGCACTGCATGGTTTGGCGATCTCGCTGCGCCGGACCCGCTCCTCCTCCTCCCGACCGCCATTGTCATCCTCAATCTCGCCAATCTCGAGTTTATGGCACTTTCGGCGCCGGCCGAGGCCAAGGGCGCCGCCAAGATCCTCACCAACGTCCTCCGCGGTCTCTCCATCTTCTCCTTCCCGCTGCTTGTCTCCATGCCGGCCGGGCTCACCTGGTACTGGGCGCTCTCGTCGGGCTACGGCCTCGCCCAGTCGGTTACGCTGCGCATTCCCCGCGTCCGCCGCGCCCTCGGCATCCCGCACACCCCAATGGAGGACGCGCCGACCGTGTGGAGCCAGAGGCTGGCTGCGCTACGGGCGTCTAAAGCGTCCAAGTCCGAGCCGTAGACTCGTAGCTCACCGCCGGGAGTGGCTATGTCGACTGGGCCCAGACTGACCCTGCGGTCAGGCAGCCGGGTCACGTCGGGCACCGGCACGTCACGGTGTCGACATTCAAAAAGCGAGCCAGGTTGGAGCTGTCCAGCGCTTTCCTTGCCTCGCCACCCATCCTAACAACCCAACCCATCACCTACAACAGTACGACAGTGTCTTGCAGTAATCTTTCGGTCCTACATCATCCCATCGCTCCGCTATGACTCACTCTGCGCTGCCATGTGCCCTCCAGTGTCGTCGACTATCAACCCTGTCTACGAGTACCTCCACACGCTCACGGTCGGAGATGTCAACCGTGACCTGACCATGGTTGTTGCTGACGCCAGCGACGACATCAATGAGGTGGTCACGTCGATGGCCAGCCACGGCATCACCTCGCTGCCAGTGGTCAAGGACGGCGCGTGCGTCGGACACGTCGACTCGCTCGACATCGTCTCGCACATTGTGGCCGCTGCGCCGTCCGAGGCCGAGATGGCTGCCGACGAGGCCGACCGCATCGAGATGTTCCGGCGCGCCATCCGCATGCTCGCTGTCGAGCACATCATGGACGCGTCCGGCCGCGACCCGTACGTCCCGCTCCACAAGCACCAGCCGATCACCACCGCGCTCTCGCTCTTTGCACTCGGCATCCATCGCTGCCCCGTCGTGTCTGAGGACGGCACCGTCGTCTCGCTCCTCTCGCAGTCGGACATCCTCGCTCACCTCACCGGCATCGCCAGCGATGATTCCATCAACCATCTCGAGCGCGGCCACCTCGGCCAGTTTGCCGAGCAGGAGCTCGCCGCCCTCGGCCTCGACCACACGGACAACCTTGTGGTGGTCGCCGAGTCCGACTCTGTCTGGTCGGCGCTCAAGCGGCTGCAGGCCAACAACGTGACTGCAGTCGCCGTCACCGATGCCTCGGGCAAGCTCGTTGCCGACCTCTCGGCCACCACCCTCCGCGGCCTGGTCTTCGACTCGTACCCGCTGCTCCTTGACTCGATCCACAACTTTCTGGCTACCCATGTCAAAAACCCGAGCCCACCTGTTGTCTGCAGCGCCTCGACTTCGTTTGGCCAGGCCTGCCAGGACATGGCTTCCGCCCACGTTCACCGGCTGTGGTGCGTCGATGCTGCCGGCACTCCGGTTGGCGTCTTCTCGGCCACTGATGCCATGCGGACCATCGCAAACGTGGCCTTTACCGCCGATCCGTAAACCCCCCGCCCTTCCATGTATTTTTATCGCAGCACCCGCTGAGAGACCCACTCCTACCGCCGAGTTGCGCATGACGCGCACTTGGGCCCGTCGGCGCGAAGGTCAAAGCCGCCGGAGATCGGCTGTGCGCAGCCGGTACACTTGAAGCACGCCTTGTGGTACGGCTTCTCGTCGACCCGCACAAACGAGCCCGAGAGCGCAGCCTGGCATCCGGCACACTTTTCACCAAACAGCTCGTTGTAGCACGCGACGTGGTACGCCGCGCCGTCCCTGCCCCGGTACGAGCCGTCCGAGAACGGCTGATCGCACTTGGCGCAGGTGAAGCACTCGGCGTGAAACAGAGCGCCTCCGTGGCGAAGCGCAGCGCCGGCGACAGGCACTCCACACTTGGCGCACGCCTCGGTCGCCATGACTTTGGCCCGGAACTCCGGGTTGCTCTCAAACTCGTCCACGCCGCCGACGGTCGACTTTGCGCCGCCGGGCGTAGTGGTCTTGGTCACCGTCCTGGTGGTTGTCGTAGTCGAAGACGATGCCGGCGGCGCCTTGGTCCGCGCTGCGCACGGCTTGCAGTGCGGATGCCCGTTGCGCACAATGTATGACGATGTCAACCGCTCGGCGCAGAGTAGGCAGCGGAAGCAGTTGGTGTGGTACACCTTGCCGTCGGCCTTGACCGCCTGGCCCTCCACCATCTTGCCGCACTCGGTACACGGCACAGCCTCAGACCGACTGCCTGCTGCTGCGGCGGCCTCTGCAATACCCCGCGACGGCGGCGGTGGCCGCTCCTCGCCCATCATGGCGTAGATGCCATCCTCCAGCCCCGTGTAGCCATCGGCCGCCGCCAGCTGGCCCGTCACCATGTCGGTGTTCTTCATCCCACCGGCCGCCTCTAGCCCGTATGCCGAGCCCTGCGTCGACTTGCCGCCGCACTTACACGTCGCCGCAAACAGCACCTCGCCGCATGTGTTGCAGTACGGCATCCTTGTTCTTCTCTCACGTCCAAGTCAGGTGGCCCCGACCCCACTACTGCGCCTGCCCGCCCGTTTCGCCCGAACTCGCACGCCAACAGCAACGCAGCGACTGACAGGTTTTTTTATTGCGCGGCGCCTTGCTCGCCCTCCTCTCTCCCTTCCACCTCCACTGCCAGCCCCTTCCTGTGTGGTACTTGCCGATGAGTCTTCTACAATGATGTCTCACGTGTACTCTGAGGCACATTCTGCCCTCACGCGGACACACAAAGCCGCTAGACGGGTGCCATGCGATCGGTAGCAGAGAGCTGCTCGTCGACAAGAAACGGCGCCGAGAGTGAGTTTGATCGCCCGCGCCCGCTGCTCGACCGGCTCAGCTGCTGCCGCCGTCGCTCGGCCACACTTGATGGCCCAGCTCCGCTCACTGCTTCAGCCGACGTTGTTGCGACGAGCGCTGCCGATGCCGAAGTGGCGGCCGCCAACGCTGCGCTCGACGGGTGGGCCGAAGTGAGGAGGTAGTTGCGCCGTAGCGCGGCGGCGACGTCGCGGATCCACTGTGGTGGCCGGAACCGCGAGCCGGTCGAGACTCGCAGCTGCGAGACCTGAACAAATTGCCGCCGCATCTTGGGATACAGCGCCATGACTGCCTCGGTATCCTCCAGCGTCAGCTCGAGTGCCTCGACGTCGCCGACGGCCCGGACGGAGGCCGAGCGCGGTTGGTCAAGGAAGAGCGCGAGCTCGCCAAAGAACGCACGCTCGTCAGACAGAAACATCCGTCCGTCGCCCATTTCAAACTCGACCGCGCCCTCCACCACAAAGTACATCGACCGCGCGGTGTCGCCCACCACAATGACATGCTCGCCGTCGGGAAACCGCCGCGAGACGAGCCGTGCCTGCAACGCACGCACAAACTCGGGCGGAACCCGGACGTCGTGGGCCTCCTGCATGATCTTAGTCGCCAGCCGCGACATCCAGCTTGTCTCGCGCGTCGAGCCACCGCCGCCCGAGCTCGACGCCAGGACATCGGCGCCGAGCCGCGCCGCCATCCGCTGTTGCGATAGCTTGCCAAAGTACGTGTCCATGACCGGAAACTCGGCCCTGAGCTCGTTCGCCCGCTCTGCAGAGAGCACCAGCAGCTCGACAGAGCTGACCGCAAAGACCGAGGCCGAGCGGCGAACGCGGAGGAAGAGCGCCACCTCGCCGAAAAAGTCGCCCTCTTGCAGCACCTTTTCCGCCGCTCCGCTCGAGAAAGTGACCCGCACTTGTCCGCGGTTGATGAACATCATCGACTCGCCAACCTCGCCTTCGGCCACAATCCGATCGCCGTCGTCAAAGTGTTCGACGGTCATGACCTGGAACAACCGCGCCAGGAACCGCGGCTCGTCCAGTCCCTCCAGCAGCGGCTGCACAAATGGCATCGGCCGAGGCGCATGCTCCACACACACTACCTCGCCACCGCTTGCCCCGTCGGCCTCCAGCGCCTGCGAAATCGCGTGGCACCGCTCTGGCTCCCACTTGGGCGCGCCCTCTAGAAACTGCGCCACCATCATGTTGGGTCGGAACAAGAACCGCTGAGTTCGGAACCGGAGAATCGACGAGATCGTCGCCGTGTACGCCTCCATCTTGGCCACATTGACAAACCTACGCCGCTGAACAGTCTCCATCTTGTCATGCAGGAGGCTCAGCTCACCAAGGTGGATCGGGAGGGCAGGCAGGAATGGCGGCTTGGTGTGCTGAAGCATAGAGTGGTACTCGGCTGCAGCCTTGACCAGAAACAGCGCCTCGAATCGCGCCAGCCGCTCACGGTACCGCCCAGGCACTCGTGCCAGCGTCTGCCGCAGCCGCGCGATCGGCGGCGATGTCAGCGCCCGCACCACACACAGTGCGACCGAAAAGCTAGCCATGTCCAAGCATGCGTCGGCCACGTCGAGCGCATGACAAAACGCGTGCGCCCGTGACTCGGCGTCGTCGAGCGAGAGCACTTCGGACTGGAAGAGCCGCTCGATGTCCTCGGTGCACTTGAGGACAGAGACAACGTGTGGCGCCCGGAACGACGCGCTCCGCGACTTCCATGCCGCGTCCATCAGCTCAGCCGGTCGGATCTGGAAGTAGTAGTGGTACTGCAGCAGCGTGAGCTGCCGCGCCACCTCGAGGTGGTGGATGTCGAGCAGCGAGCGCGGCTTGTGGATGCACCCGATGACTGCCGGTGCCCGCGACGCTACCTCGAACGAGTGCAGTGAGAACGTATACTGCGAAAGGTAGCCGGCCTGGTGCGCCCGGAGCAGGTCCAGCAGCTCGATGGCAGCCAGTTGGACTGCGTGCCCGACCTCGCTCGGCCCACCGGTGCCACGGTCGTCGTCGAGTCCCGAGAACACGCCACTATTGTCGAGGCTTGAGCTCGACGCATTGGGCGAGAGCGCCGCTTGCCGCGCACGTTGGAGGACATCGAGCGTCGATGGGCGCACGCTCCCACCACCACGTCGCCTCTCGCCGCCACACTCGCCGGCCACTATGTCCGTGAGAAAGCCAAAGAGCTTGGTCGCCGCGTCCATGTCCTCACCTAGCCCCGACGGGTACTCGAGGATCCACACTTTGAGTAGCGCAAGAACCTGGAGCCGAAGCTTGGGCAGGACTGCATCGGCGTAGTGCGCCTCGCGCTCCGGGGAAGGGTACGCCACCGGCGCCGAGAACCGCAAAATAAGTACATCGACGAGCGATGGCGCAGGCAGGAAGCATGGGTGGGTGAAGAGGACTGTGTGGACAAGATCGGCGTCCGACGCAAACGGCTGCGTCATTCGTGAGATGAGCAAGTCGAGTCGCATGTCCAGGATCCGGAGCGTCGAGCCAGAGAGGTAATGGTCCTCGACGTACGGGAGCGACGACGGGATGGCGAGTGCTCCAGGTGCACGCTGGACGTTCTTGACTGGGATACCACGGGCATGCAGGACCTGGCGCTCGCGGCGCCCGCGCCACGCGGCCTGCAGCCGGATTGCCGCCGCAGCTTGCAGGCGCGCCTCAAGCTGTGACTCGAGCTGTGAGGTCTCCATCTCTTGCGCAGCGCTCAGCGCCTCCAGCACCGCGTTGGCCGTCGGCCGTCGCATTCGTTCGGGATCGAGGCACGCTCGGAGTGCCTCGGCCAGCCGTGGCGGCAGCGATGCTGGGATGCGTCCGGGCATCTGATACACGTTGGCCCGGCGCGATCGGGGTGGTCCACCGGTCCGACGCCGGGTCCGCGGCCGCAGCTCGGTCCCGGTCCCGGTCGGGCTCGCTGTTCTCGTGCGAGTCTTGGACTTGGACTTGGACTTGGACTTGGATCGTCCGCTGCGGAGCGGGCAAGGCCGTCGGCCCCGACGTAGCCAGTGTCGTGAAACGGCCGGCGGCCGGTGAGGACCTCGTACATGACAACGCCAAACGAGTACATGTCGGACGTTTCGTCCGACTCGGCGCCAAGCAGGACCTCGGGCGCCATGTACAGCCGGGTGCCAAAGCCGGCGTACTTGCCGGTCTTGGCGCCGGTCAGCCCCATGTCGCCGAGCTTGGCCATTGAGTAGTCTTGCGAGAGCAGAATGTTGGCTGGCTTGATGTCGCGGTGCGGCTTCTCGTCAGCGTGCAGGTACGCCAGCGCCCGGGCCACGTCCATCAAGAGCTGGATCCGATGCGAGAGGTCGAGGTAGAGGCCCGAGGAGTGGATGAGTGTCGCCAGATCACCGCCGGGCATAAACTCGGTAATAAGCGCAACGTGCTCCTCTTCCGGACACATGCCGATGTAGTACACAATGTTGGGGTGCCGCTTCTCGGAGAGGATCGAGATCTCGGCCAGGAACTGCTGGATGACCGAGACTGAATGCGCCTTGGAGAGGAACTTGACTGCCACAGGCGCGTGCTGCCACGTCGCCTTGTACACCGTCCCGCACCCACCCTGTCCAAGCAGCGGCCCAATAGTCAGGTCCGAGAACGGGATGACGGCCAGGTCCTTACACACCACCTCGAACCGGATCCGTCCGTCGCCACCCTGCCGACTTGATGGTGCTGTACCGACACGGCCATCCGAGCCTGTCATGATCTTGTGGGGAGGAGCAAGCTCGGTCACTGTTGCCTCGGCATCGCCCGAGTATGTGACCGTTGCCGACATCGAGACGGTGAGCCCGTCAGCCGGGCCAGGCACCTCGTCTGCTCCCGACCAGCCGCTTGCCGCCGATCGGCCGTCTGACTCACTCTCACTCTCCCACGACTCGCTCCCCGACTCGCCGCGCAGTGCACGAGACACATGCCGAGTCACTGCCTCCTGATGCTCGGCAAAGCCGTGCAGCGAGGCATATCGCGGCGAGAGCTCGTTCGCCGTTCGGCTGCCTTCCAACTCGATAGCCTCGTCGGCAGCTGCCAGCAGTGGCGCCGCCGCCGAGCCCTGCGGCAACAGTGTCGTCGCCCGGTGAGCGTTGCGTCCGCATCCCAAGCTGCCACCACTGCTTATGCTGCTCCTGCTCCTGCTCCTGCTCCTGCTCTTGCTCCTGCTCCTGCTCCTGCTTCGGCTGCTTCGGCTGCTTCGGCTGCCTGTTCCACTCCTGCTCGAAGAAGCGCTCTCTGTTCTGTCGCGAGGCTCACTCCGGCCTCTCCGGCGAGCACCGCCAACTGCACGCCCCACACTCTGCTGCAGCCGCTGCGCTTCATCAACATCCTGCCACACAACCGAGACCGTCAGCTGTGGAGCTACAGAGTGGGGATGGGCCATGGGTGGGGGGGAGGGTGGGGGGGGGGGTATCCAGTTGGGTCAGGTGTGTGAGGAACGCCGAAACTTGTAATGATCCGCAGTGCCAATCAGATGAGCGACGGCGAACCGGCGGCGGCGGTAGCCGGCGGCGACGACGCGACTCGTGAGGAGAGGAAGGCGTCAAACTCGTCGACAGCAGCAGGTGCAGGCGCGGCTGCAGGTGCGGCGGCGCCAGACCGCGGCGTGGAGCCGGTGCCCGAGAGCAAGGTGTCAAACTCGGCGGCGATCGAGGTCGGTGCGGCTGCGCCGGATGAGAGCGACGGCGCCGCGGTGAGCGGCGTCTGATTGGATGACGACGGCGGCGGAGCAGGGTTGGCACCAAACACGTCCATCAGCGATGCTGCGGTTGTGGTAGCCGCCGCCTGCGGAGGAGACGCGGCTGTTGCCGGAGAAGGCGTCCCAAGGTCAAGAAGCGAACCGCCCGGCGAGCCTGCTGCAGCAGCGGCGGGTGCGAGCGGTGACGTTGCACCTGGCGAGCCTCCAGCTCGCGAGCCGGGTGGCGGCGCCAGGACCGGAATGGAAGACGCCGATGACGGCGGCGGGGCGGTCGTGGTGTTGCCGGCACGCTGGGCGGCCTCGGCGGCCTCGGCGGCGGCAACAGCGGCGATGGCGGCGGCGGCCGAGTCGTCCGAGCCGTCGTCCGAGTCTGCCGACGCCGTCGACGACGTCGTCGCCGCAAGTTCGCCGGTCAGAGCCCGCTCAAAGTCGTCAAGCACGCTGTTGATCGAGTCTGCCACGCCGAGCAGCGAGAACATTTTGGTCTCGTCGGCAGTGCGAGAGATGACCGTGTTCAGCCGCGGCTGTGCGGCCTTGAGATTGCGGTATAGCTCCATGCCGAGGTCGTTCTGCGTGAGGTCGTCCTCAGGCTTGGCAAAGGCCACGATTTCGGCCAGAAGCATGATGTTGTTGTTGATGATCTCGAGCTCGTTGGCGAGTTGGACTGCGGCCACCGCCGGGTCGACAGGCTGCGCCGCCGCACCCTGCGACCGCGATCGCGACCGCGAGCCCGAGCCGCTCCGCCGCCGGTCACCGGTCCGGGCGTGGCCAGATCGGTGCGCTCCGCTAGCTGCAGTGGCGGCGTGCGAGATTCGTGGCTGGAACACCGCATCCGGCTCGCGCGGCGGAAACGGGAGGCCCATGCGGGCAAACTTGGCTTGCAGCTGGGTAAACATGTAGAACGTCTCCATGTCCTTAAACGACTCACCCCAGGCGGCAACCAGCCCAAGGATCTTGGTCACCACCCGATCGTTGGCATCTGACTTTGCGATCATCTTCTCAAACTCGCCCAGGATCTTCTGCGTCACCACCTGATGATACAGCCGCTGGTCGCCCTCCCGCATCAGCACTTGCAGCACATTGAGCGCCAGGAGCGAGACCTTAGGGTTCTTGTTCTTCATCCTCTTCTTCACTTGCTTCACCGCATCCTTGGCCCTATCCCCCTCTCACCATAACCACACATAAGTACTGCCGCCCCCGTCCCACCCCCCCCCCCCCCTCCCACCCTCCTCGCGTACGCATTAGGAGAGGTGTTGACAAGCTCTGCAATCTCCAGATTGAGTGCTGCGTCTGGTCCGATGAGAAGCTCTCCAGTGGCTTTGTCCACAAGTACCTGCACAGGCGACTTTGTGAAGAATGACATAAGCCAAGAGCAATGAGTGGCGTCAGGTGCCCCTTCCGCTCTCCCCCCTCCCGTCCCACCTTTGTCCGTCTCCCGCCGTCACCCATTTCCGCACTCACTCGTTGCCGGTCAACTGAGTCTCCATTCGCCGCTTCGGCTCCGCAACTACGGCTATCATCCCCTTTCCTTTGTCTTGCAAGAAACAAGTACAGCCGCTGTAATGACCCCCCCCCTCCCCTCCCCCCTTCCCCCTTTCCCCCGCACGCGCTGTGTGAGGGGCGAGTATCGCCGATCACTCTCGAGACCATGGTTGGCCCTCTCTGTCGAAAACCACCCAAGACATGGCCGATGGACAGAAGAGTCCGCTCCGGGCTCGGCTGTCCAGCTAGAGAGCCCCAGAGTCCAATCCCTGTATGCCAAGGTCAAGACAGAGTCGATCTGTTGAGTAGTGACACAGTCAGATGCAGCCATTGTTGCTGCATCAACCATCGTGTCGAGAGGCGCGATGAAGAAAAATGCGCTCCGGTCAATGTGCTTCTGTCCGACACGACGTCAGTCTGGCGAGCTAGTATCCGGGTCAGCACCTCCGCAGTGGGAGTGGGAGACACTGCTCGCCACTGGACTCGACCATGTCATACTCGTCATACTCGTCGTCGGCATGCTCGTCGTCTTCATCGTCGCAGCCGTCGCAGCCGTCGCAGCCAGACTCGCTCTCGGAGCACCTCAACGTGCTGGTCTCCGAGGCACTGGTGCCCCGTCCGGCTGCCTCACGGTTCGAGCTGGTGGACGAGGACGCACAGGAGCTGTTTGTGGCGGTACGGAGGGGAGGAAGGCGATAGAGAGGGGGAGGCGGGAGTAGAGGGGGGGGGCAACGGCTGACTCACGTCTGGCGTATGGGCGGGGTGGCGCGGCGGGGGCGGGGTGGGACACGGGCGGGGTGGGCGCGACGACTCTACGGACGGGGAGCGAGTGCAGGAGAAAGACCGGCCTGTGTTTTTGGTGTGGACACCGTGCCTTATTTCAGTGGTGGTGGTGGTCATGACTGTGGTGGCTATGGCGACTTTGGGGTGGATCACTGTCCGTGGAGAGGTCAACACCAACGAGATCAAGGTCGATGTCGGCCTCTTTACCATTTGCTCGCGCGTCCGGGCCGAGGGCGCCGTGGTGTCGGACAAGTGCCGCGAGACCGAGGGTGAGGTGCGAGTCGACTCGGTCAAGGTCTTTGTCCTCTTGTTTGTCGCCATATTGATCGAGATCTGCGCCATCTGCTGCTTCCTCTACCTGCTGTGGCCGGCCTACCGCCGGTGCTGCGACATGCTCGGCTCCGAGTCGGGCGACCGCGAGTGGTACGCCGGGTGCGTTCTCCTCGCTGTGGCAGCCACCATCCTTGTTGTCGCAAACCTGGTGTACTACGCCGAGTTCAACGAGGCCGTGGAGCAGTACAACAAGGAGGCGACCATCATCGACCCAGACAACGGCTATGGCCGCTTTTCGTACTCGTTCTTCCTCATTGTCGCGGCCGCCGTCGCCAATTGGGTCTCCATCCTTTTTATCGTCTACGAGGTAGTCCTCACCCGCCGCACTCGTGAGTCCCGCATTGTTCGCAAGCGCAACAGGATTCTTGCCGACATCGAGCGGACGAAGGCTCGCAAGGCCGCCGCCGATGCCCGTGCTCGCGACTCGGGCGGCAAGTCGCCGGAGATCGGCGCCGTCGCCTCCAAGGAGCTTGACCGCCAGCGACGTCGCGAGGAACGCGCCAAGAAGGCCGAGGCCCGCCGTGCCTCGCGCGTCGCGTTTGTCATTGATGAATCGTCATCGTCGTCATCGTAGCCTGCTTGCTGTGCTTTACCTGCTTGCTACGGAAGCGAAGACAGCTCGAGCACCGCCATGATGGATCCGGCGTCGGGCACACTTGCCAGCGAAGAGTCGGCGTCGAACGTCACCGCCACCGCGCCCTCGACAGGCAGGACCGAGACGGGGCAGACTGCCACGGTGTCGAGCGCGGCCTGGACTGCGCTGGCGTCGAGTGCTGTGGGGAGGTAGACCCGGACCAGCGACGGCGGCACAGCGGCGCGCTCGGTGGCAGCGACCAGGCCCGCGGCGAGTGCGGTCACAGCGGCGTCAGCGTCGCGCTCGCAGCTTCCGTCTGTAGCGTACACGTTGGCAAGCAGGAGCGAGGCAGGCGAGCCGGCACTCGTACTCCACGATCGCGTGGCGGTGGTGAGGCTGACGCCCGGCGCGACGCCGTCCGCACTCCCCGTCGTGACCGGCGAGAGGTCGTCGTCGAGTGCTGTCGTGACAGCCAGGACCTGGACCTCGAGAAGTGCCGACCGCGGGAGGAACGGCGAGTGCGCGAGCACCGCCATGCCCGTGACCGCGTCGGCAAGGTACGCCCGCCACGCAGGCATGTACACGTTGGCAGCGTCGTCGAGGCTGTTGGCCCAAACCAGCGCCGAAGCGACGCCGGCTGGCCCGGAAGCCATCACCTCGAGCACGGCATCAATGTTGGCGACAATCTGGACAGCCTCCCCCGCCGCCGAGGCCGGTTGCGGAATGACCATCGACGCGGGGTCCATTCCGATCTGCCCGGCCATGAGCAGCACGCCGTCGACGTCCTTGACCTGCGAGTACGGGCCGATGTTGGCTGGCGCCCAGTGCGAGATCGACTGGACGTGGAGCGTGGCTGGCGTGCACGAGTTGACCGCTGCCCACATCTCGATCTTGAGCCGAGCATCACCGGCGAGCGGCAGCTGGAGCGTCGCCCGCGCAGGCGGATTGACCCCAAAGTACGGGCCGTACGCCGCGTTGATAGCACCAAACTGGCTAAGGTCCTGGGTGAAGATCGAAGTAAACGCAACATCGCTCCAACTCGCGCCAACTGACGCCAGTCCGTCAGCGAGTGCTCCCATGACCGCCGCCACCTCGTCCTCGAGTGACGCTGCCGGCGCGCTCCACGCCTGCAGCGCCACCAGCCGCGTCTCGGGCGCGAGTGCGGTGACCCGCAGCTGGGCCGGCGGCGCGCCACCTTGCCCGGCCTGGCTATAGCCGACCATGGCCGGGACCGCGAGTGGCGTGTCGGTGGCGGCGGCGGCAAGCCCGGGCAAGGCACGCCGCGCATTGCGGGCCTCGATCTCGGCGGCAGCCGAAGCCGCCAGGACGCCCCGCATCTGCGCAAGCTGCTCCGCCCTGACTGCGGGATCCTTCGCCTCGAGGGTAAAGCCGTTGACAGTCAGGTGCGCGACGGGTGCAAACATCGACTCGTCGACTACGACGGTGGTGGTCTCGGTCAGCACGATGCGCGAGGTGAAGAGCGGGGCGTCAAGGGTGAGCGTCTCGTACTCGCCGCCCTCGCCGCAGATGTGCGACGTGTACTTGGCGTTGAGCGAGAACAGGTGGTCGCGGATGTCGGCAAGGTGCGCACCGAGGTGGCGGTCGACGGCGAGGCCCATGGCGGCGATTTTGACGAGGATGGCGTCTATGCCGGACTCGATCATGGCGTCGAGCAAGAGGTCCTGCGAACGATGCCAGAGGTAGGCAAACGAGGCAAGTCCGAGCGACGACGCAACATGCTCCACCCGGGTTCGCTGGTAGTCGGAGAGAATGGCGCCCGAAGCGATGGCATCGGCCTCGGGCACAGCAGCCTTGACCTCGAGCAGCAGCGCACGGAGATCCTCGACCTCGTCGCCCTCGGTCGGTCTGTACACCTTGTCCTTGTTTGCCGACGAGCCCGCAATGCCGCGACGAAAGAGCGGCACATCAAGCGCATCTGCATACGCCGCGATCAGCGAGTGGCCCACCGTCTGGTACATGTACGAGTCCAGCTCGTCCGTCTCCTCGTCCACAGGGTGCAGGTTGGCAATGGCCACCAGCTCGTGACCCTGCGCCACCACCTCCATCATCGAGTAGCACGAGTCCTTGCCGCCCGACACGAGGGCAATGACCTTCTTCATGGCGGGTGGTTACTTGAGAGGGGGGGGGGGTTGGGGGGGAGTGAGGTGTGGCCTTGCCCCTGCCCCTGCCAGCGGGGCTAGGGCGATGGTGGTGGTGGGTGGGCGGTCTGATCTGAACTGATCTGGTCTGGTCCGATCTGGTTTGATCTGATCAGGTCTGATGACAGGCCATGTGAAGCCATGTGACCTGGACCGATCTATAAGCGATCGATTGACCCCCACTCCCACCACCCTTGTACGTGGTCTAGCAACAAGTAATGGTCATCTGGGTTCAGCTTGATGCCCACGCCCGCAAGGACTAGCACAAATCAGGCGGGAGGGGCAGGGGCGGCATCTGAACCGCGGTCAGTCGCCGCCGGAAACCGACCCGCTTCGGCTCATCATGTCGGCAGCGGGCGGGAAGGATGCCATGACTCGAGGCAATAAGACGGCAGGACGGGAAGGGGGCGGGTGTGAAAGCGAGCAGACTTCTCTACTCACTGCGCAACGCAAGTATACTCAAGTAGAAAGTACGCAAGCATGTCTCTGCGCAAGGCCAAGTCTGGGTGTGTGCCGATCAAGGTGACCAAGAAGGGCAATGTCAAGGTCATGCTGGTCTCATCGAGCAAGTCGGGCAAGAACTGGGTCCTGCCCAAGGGCACGGTGGAGGCGGGAGAGACAGCGGAGGAGGCTGCGGTTCGGGAGACCCGCGAGGAGGCTGGCGTCGAGG
The DNA here is from genome assembly GCF_000142905.1 of Thecamonas trahens ATCC 50062. Taxonomy (NCBI): domain Eukaryota; order Apusomonadida; family Apusomonadidae; genus Thecamonas; species Thecamonas trahens. Next base: position 234,415 of record NW_013657663.1, on the reverse strand, counting down.
GCGAGATCATCGACTCGTTGGGATCAGTCTACTTTGCGAAGAAGGATGCCGAGATCGAGTTCTTTGTCCTCCTCACCACCAACCAGCTGAAGAAGAAGAAGTGGGAGGAGCGCAAGGCTCGCGAGCGGACGTGGAACTCGCTGGAGGAGACCCAATCCATGGTGACCGACGGCAACGCAAAGGACTACGTCGTTGAGGTCGTTCGCCGTCTTGGCATCTGGCTCCGCGACAACGCCGCCTCACTTCCGGAAGGTCCCTCCATCGCCGGGAAGAAGGCTAAAGCCGGCGCTAGCGCGGTACCTGCCGACGATCCGGACTGGGGTGACGACAACGATGATGCTGATGCCGCCGCGCCGTCGACCGCTTGATTGGGCCGCCGGCCGTTGCCTCCCGGGCCCGGGCTTCTCTGCTCTCGCCACAGCAGCTGGCGATGGCGGGCTGGATTCGGGCTGCTTTACATTATGCTGCAACCGGCAGACTTTGTGTCGAGCACGCCGATCTGGAACCGCTTCCACATGGCCTTGCCCTTGGACAGGTGGAATTCAAAGTCCCTTGTTGCGTCGCCGCCCGCCCGGCCCAAGATACACTGAGGGCCTGCGGGGTGGTCGTCGAGAAAGTGCGTCACGTCGTAGACATTGCCATTGGCCGAGAGCCAGCACGACGTTGCCGTCGAGTTGAGCGCAACCTCGGCGGCAGTAAAGACCGGCCACGAGCCACGGGTTGGCCGTGGCGAGCCGTCGGCATTGGTCTTGAGCGAGACGCGTGGGAGCGGCGTCTTGAACGCCAGCGTTGACATCGGTGTTGCAAATGCCTCGTGGCGCGGTGAAGCCAGTGGGGTAGCAAACGGTGGCGTCGGTGCGGCATCGTCGGTCCGCCGCTTGCGCTTCTTCTTCTTCTTGCGTCGCCCGCTGGACGCAGGCGCCTCATCGATGCCCGATGGGCCGGGGGCGTCGAGCACCTTGCTCCGCCGCCGTTTCTTCTTCTTGTGCTTGCGTCGCGTACGCGCCTGCAAATTTGCGCCCGCACCTTGACCCCGCGAGCGGGAGCGGGATGCCGCGCCAGCCACCGCTGCCGCCGCCGAGACCGACGACGACGCCGACGAGCCCGAGGACGCCGCCGACGAGGCAGAAGACGGGCTAACCGACGACGACGCCGACGAGTACGAATACAGCTGCTTGTCCTCGATGGTGGACGAGTCGAGCGAGAGCGAGTACGCCAGCACGTCCGAGACCGAGACCGAGACCGAGAGCGAGGGCGAAGCGGCCGAGTCTGCCTGGGAGGTGGCCGAGGGCGTACCAGCCGTAGCCGCAGCCTCAGCCTCAGCCGCAGCTGGGCATCGAAGATGCCTGCCTGTCGGCTGTCGGCCCTCTACCGCCCACAGCGGGCGCGACGACGCACCAGCGCGTGGGAGAGACATCTGCCCGGAGCCTCGGTCCGGAGCCGCCGACGACGACGACGAAATTGACGAAGGCGTGGCGGAGCGTGTTGCTGAGACCGAGGACATGGCAAAGGTGGGGGGGGGGGGAGGGAGCACACCCAGGGGAGGGCGACGTGGGGGTAGCCAAGGAAGAAGGGGAGGGGGGACCACCGGAGTTGGGAATGGAGGGGGGGGAGGGGGGAGGTGGTGAGGTGGTGAGGTGGTTAGGTGGCGAGGGGTGAGTGGGGAGGGCGGGGTGGCGGGACAGAACGCAGCACACCTGGGAAACGGCACTCGTTGGGTGGCCCATGGTGACATGGCTTTTCGGCTGGGGAGAATTTACGAGTACGAAGATGATGAGGATCCTGAGCCCGAGGCCGTGAGCGATTCCGAGGCGGACCACTCTTGGCGGGCGAGCTTGGCGGCGAGCTTGCGGCCGTGCTTGAGCTCGTTGAAGATATCGTTGGTCGCCCGCGAGTCGTCGCACACCAGATCGATGGCGGTGTCGTAGTCGTGGAGCGCAGGCGTGTACTGGCCGAGGCGGACCTCGCACAACGCGCGATGGCCGTAAATGAGGAACGAGGGGTGGTGCTCGATGGCGGCGGTAAAGGCGTCGTAGGCCTTGGAGAACTCGCTCATAGCCATGTACGTCAGCCCGAGCTCGTCCCACACCTGCGACTCTTCCGGGAACCGCCGCGAGATCTGCTTCAGTGCCTTCAGAGATCCCTTAAAATCGCCTTGCTCCCGCAGCATCGCCGCCCGCTTCAGCTTGCGTCCGAGCTTGGTCGTGCCGACACGAAAGTAGTCGGCATCGTACTCGTCAAACGACGACGACAGCTCGTCCGACGGGACTCGCCATGCCCGATTTCCACCCGAGACCGATCCTGAGTCTGATCCCGATCCATTACCTCTGCCCTTGCCCTTGCTCTTGCTCTTGCTCTTGCTCTTGCTCTTGCTCTTGCTCTTGCTCTTGCCTTTGGTGGTGAACTCGGTCAGCTGGGTCCGCTCCGGCGGTGACTTTGAGCGACGAGAGCGGGAGCTCTTGCTTCCCTTGCCCCTACTCCTGCTCTTTCCCTTGCCCTTGCCCTTGCCCTTGCCCTTGCCCTTGCCCTTGTCCTTGCCCTTGTCCTTGTCCTTGCTCTTGCCCTTGGATGATGTTCTCCTCGCCATGGTTGTCAACTGGCGAACAACGGTCTGTGCCTACTTTCGCTGCCTGAACAAGACCTTGACAAAGGAGGGGTACTGCTGCTGCTGCTGCTGCTGCTGCTGCTATTGTTTGCTGCTGTTGTGGTAGTGGTGGGTGGTGGTGGTGGTACAAATGTGTGCCGTCAAGTGGTGCAGGTTGGCGAAGAGGAGTGCTGACGGTGGTGGTGATGGCGGTGGTGGCGAGGGGCGGGTAGTCGGTGGGCAAGTCGGTGGCCAGTGGTGAACAGCGGTGGAAGGAACGACGGCCAGAGGGGGGGGGGAGAAGAGTGTGCTTGTTACGAGTTGACGGCATGCGAGTCGGCAACGGCCTGGAGCTCAACATGGACGTTCTGCGACATGATGTAGTTGCCCGAGGCCTTGTTGCGGGCCAGATCCTCGGCGTAGCAGGTAAAGACCGAGTCGACCCCCATGCCGAGAATGTGGGCGACAATGTCAAAGCAGATGTACGAGACGAGGATGATGGCGGTGATGGTGAGGCCCGAGACCGAGTCGCCGCGCGAGTGGAGGATGCCGAGGGCAAGGAGGGTGGACGCGGCGGTGCCGGCGATCTTGCCGACAAAGAGGATAAAGTCCGAGATAAAGTCGACGGCGACAAGCGACATGCCTTGGTCTTTGAGCAGGGCGTAGACCGACTTGGTGGCCTGGCAGTATGACTCCCCGTACATGGCAATGTAGACAAAGGCGTACTTGTTGACAAACTCGATGAGGCGCTCGATCGAGCCGAGGCAGCACTGGACGCAGGCGATGAGGCAGCGGATGAACTTGTTCGACGAGTGCTTGCGGGCCTTGGTGAGGAGCCAGTTGATAAAGTTGACCACCGCTGTGAGAAGGGTGCCAAAGGCGATGGAGCCGAGCGAGAGCGTCCACGACCGGACAAAGGTGGCAAACGCTGGCGAGAACGAGTCCGATGCGAGATCCTGCGAGCCGACGGTCCGGCTAAAGTACCACGACGCCATGCCGCCGGCGACGGTCGTCTTAAACACACCAGCCATGACGCCCGAGAACCAGAAGAAGCAAAAGACGCAAAAGTACATCGAGTGCTGCATCGACTCGTCTGGCACCGTGTACAGGTAGACAAAGGCGACGAGCCAGTACGCAGCAAAGCCGAGGAAGAGAACCATGGTGAAGACGGCAAAGAGCAGGAGCGACGGGTTGTGGTCCAGCCCGCCGCATGCCTCGCGCATCATCAGCGCCGTCAGCGCGATCTTCTTGCGGAGGCCCACAACGACCAGGCAGACAATGCCGGCGAGGACGAGGCCGGCGATACCGGCCACAATCAGGAACTTGTTGTTGCGTTCCTTGCCGACTGAAAGCATAAATATCGAGAGCGCAGTGAGGAGCACGATGCCCAGCAGGAGCGTGAGGTAGATGAAGACTTTGGTGAAGAACCGCAGGAGCTGGACCCAGACGAGCGCGAGGAAGACCGCGAGGCCGGCCGAGCCGAGAATGACCCGCCACTGGTCACGCATCTGGCCCACCACCTTGGAGAACTGCAGCTTGGCCCGCTCCCGGAGCTTGGCCGATGCTGACGTCGGAACCTGGTCTGACTTGGAGATGAGCGAGTGTGGATCGCCCTTCTTGAAGCCCTCGGCCGTCACCGCGATAAAGGCAATGACCGCCGCCAGAAAGAGGATGGCAAACAGGATGTCCTTGCACCCACGCCCATGGTTCTTCACTCCGGTAAACGTCTCGGAGCTGTCGTAGCCAGCAACCTGCCTTCCGTACGCGTCTTTGGCTCCCACCAGCCGAGTGCTCTCTGTCGCCCTGTCCCCCCTCGCCTCGTCTGTGTGAGTCTCTCTGCACGCTCACTCGCATGTGCGACGACGACTTGGAAGGGAGTGGTGGGGAGGGGGAGTGGGAGAAGGGGATGGCATGGAACGGTGGTTGGTGGTAGGGATGGGCATGGGCATGGAGTGGGTCCATGGGTGCATGGGCACCGTGTGCGTACATGTCGATGATGAGAGAGTCAGGTGGCTCTGTGCAGCTGTCGAGCCTCCTGGACCACGGCCGAGTCGGGGTGTGCCTCTCGGCCGCACGGGTTCGGGCATCGGGTGATCATGGGTGGGTGAGAGCGCCATCATCGATATCAATGGTTACGCCGGCGACGTACGTGTTGGTGAGGAAGAGTATGATGGCATGGCCCATGTCGCCCGCCGCGCCCGATTGGAAGCTGTGAGCTAAAGCCGTCTAGCCTTTCCCAGGCCGCTTGACGAGGTCACCCGAGATGAGGACGATCAAGCCGCCCTCGGCAAGCTTATCAGCAGCAAACGAGACCACTGTCACTGTCAGCTGCGCCACGAGCTTGATCTCGAGCCGGGTTCGTCGGCCGGTATTGCCCTCACAACCCTCCCCCCCCCATTCGAACCGGTCGAGTTGGACGGCTCAGCCGTGATGGTCAGGTGGTTGATCGTCCGGTCCTCCACGCCATCAAAGTATGCTTCCGCCGCTGCAGCATCCATGATGTCCAGCACCGCGGTCTATACCTCGCCGTTGGCTCCTTCGGTCGCCGCAGTGGCCACAAACTCGGCCGCCCGAGCGAACTTCTTCTCCGTCCTTCCCACCAACGTCACCATCGCCGCCCCCCGCAGCCAAGGTCAACACTGCAGCAGCCCTGTCCATTCCTGAGGAATCACCGACACACACAACATGTTGTCAATGTAGTACCTTTGACAACGTCAGCTTTGTGGTGACTGTTCCATTACTCATGGCTTGCCACGGGATCCATGCCCCGTGCCCGTGGCTCGGTGCGTGCATGACAGGAAAAGGTGACTTCTGGCAAAGCAAGCTCGTTGGCGGCAACAGCCACTTGACCACGAAAACACCGCACAGAGACCATGTCGGGACGGAAGAAGCGCCGTGCGTCTTTCGGCATCACCAACGACGTACGCACAGGAGAACGGAAGATGAGAGCGAGATATGAGAAGTGTCGAGGGAACGAAGGGGTGGAGAGGGAATGAAGGGACTGGTTGTCGCAACTCTGTATGGGTGGTGCCGCTCTTGCCCCCCCCGTGCCGAGCCCATGTCGCTCATGGCTGGTGATGGCATTTCGGGCGAATTCGCAGGTGCCTGGCACTCGGCCTGCACAGGTGCATTGTTGCCGCATGGGGGGAGGGGGGGAGTCAGTGCTTCCTTCATGGAACGCTGGATGGGGGAGATGAACGTGGGTGGGTGGAGGGAGGGGTGGAGGCATCGATGGCATTGTCATCTTGCTTGCTCCGGCTGTACAAGGCGTAGCTATGAGGAGCAAGCCGTCTGTAGCCAGGGTAGTGTGCTTTCTTTTTTTGCGCTCATGCGGCGCCGGTGGCTCGCCTGCCGTTGGGAACGAGGGGGAAAGGGCAAAGGGGGAGACTCACACCTGGGCGAGGGAGACGGACAGGACACTATGTCGATGAGCAACATCCAAGAGTACAAGGTAAGTCAGAGGCGAGGGGGGGGAGGGAGGGAGGGGAGGGAGGGAGGGAGGGAGGAAGGCGCATGCATGCTTGCGGCTTGTGCGAGGGACTCACAACTTGGGAGACGGCGCGTGGGAGTAGTCGCTGTTCAAGGCGCTTGATGAGGACAACGACGGCTTTGTGACGCAGGCGGACGTGAAGAACGCGTGCTCGACGTTTGGATGCCGCAAGGGCTCGTCGGAGCTGGCCGAGATGTGGGACGAGGCATCGAACGGCGCGTCCAAGATCGACTTTAACAAGTTTGTGACGATGATCGACTCGCGGATGGCGGGCTTTGTCAACAAGGACTCGCTCTTTGCGGCGCTCGCCACGCTCGACCGCAACCAGGGCCGGGAGGAGCTTGTGGGTGGCGGACCTGGCCCTCGGCCGGAGACCGGCAAGCTCGATGCCGACGCGCTCGAGATGCTTCTGCTCAAGGCCGGACTCAAGCTCTCGTCGTCCGAGGTTGACGAGTTCTTCTCGTCGATCTCCGTCGACTCGGCCGGCTTTATCGACATCAATGACGTCGTCACGCTCCTTCTCGAGTCGTAGGCCAGGGGAGCATCGCTCTTTCTCTCGAATAACACACGTCCTCTACTCGTGGTTCTGCTTGCCAAAGACGACGACGACCGCCGTCACATTATCCGACGAGCCGGCGGCAATCGCTGCGCTGGTCACCTCCGCCGCGGCTTGGGAGAGCGACGGATCCCGCAACAGCGACGCCGCCGCCAGGTACGCCGCCTTGGCCGGCGAAAGTTTGTCCCACACCCCGTCGGACGCGACAATCAGCATGGCCTCGGTCCCGTCCAGCGGGCGGGTGTACACTGCCGGAATCGGCGAAATGATGAGCTCCTCCGGCGGCGCACCGCGTGGGATTTTCAGCTCGATGTCACCAAACGCCCGCGATACCGCAATGGCCCGCGAGGTGCTTTCGGCGCCGATGTATGGGCCGTTGATTGTGGCGCCAGCGGCGAGGACCCGCTTGCGCTCGCCAACATCGCGTGCCTTGTGCTGTGGCGTAACCAGCTCCGCTCGCCAGCTTCGAGTCCCGTAGCCTGGTAGTGGCTGCATTGGTCTATTGCCCGAGCTCATCGAGATCCACGACGAGACGCTCAGTACGTCGTCATCGTAGGAGCCCCAGTCGGAGCTCGAGCCCGAGGCTCCAGCCTCGGCTTCATCGACCGTCACAAGCAGGATCTGCGAGTCGCCGACAGCGGCAGCGACGATGGCACCGGGAGCTACCAGCGCCACCGACGCGGTACATCCGTCTGAGAGCGGCGGTGACTGCCGACGGGCGTGGGCAAGCCACGCTCCATCAGTAGCGACAAACGCGTCCCGCATGGCCTCCCCGAGCACCACCGCGTCGTCGTCGTCGACCGGGCGGGCGCCAGCCAGCGCTTGGCGGACCCGCGACGGCATCGCCGCCAGCGCACGCGCCACCACCGATGGCATGTACCCGCGGGCAAAGCGAGCGGCGCTCGGCCCGCGATGACCGTCGTAAACCGCAAAGAGGCTTGGGCGGACCCGGAGGCCACCCGCACCGTTCGCCGCTCGCCACCTCCCGGGCAGTGGCAGAGCCGCTACCACCGAGAACACGTCCTCATTCACCGCCCGGGCCCCGGTCTGCGTCATCGCCCCAAACTTCAGCTGCAGCTCCCGTCGCCTGCTGCGGCAGCACGAGCACGCTGTGCCCATGGTCTCTCAGTCGAGTGGGTGCCGCAGACGGAGTGTGGGCCGTGGGCCGAGAGGTGAGGGGGGGGGGGGGGGGGGGGGGGTAGTCGAGGGGGAGGGGGGAAACATCCGAAAAGCAGCAGCATGTCCCATGCCCCCCAAAAAATACATCGATATCGAAAACCCAAACTATTATCTGTAGCCCATGATCCCCCGCCCCCCAACTTGG
>NW_013657663.1:206500-226361 GCF_000142905.1 Thecamonas trahens ATCC 50062 | reverse complement strand
CGAATTCATCCACCACCACCACCACCACCCACCACCACCCCCCCCCCCCCCCCCCCCCACCCACATTCTTCCTCTCGATCGGATGCGGTGCGATGCGGTGAGGCGCGGCAGTCACACTTTGCTGGCGACGAGACGACGACGACACGCACACGCCACTTGGGTTTGGCGGCTTGGTCGGACTCTTGCACCGCGCCAGCCTCCCACACACCCTGCACCTGTTCTTGGCGCCTGCTTGTGCCGAGTAAGGTTCCGAGGAAGCCCGCCTCTCTTCCCTCCGCCCTCCCCCCTTCCCCCCTCTCCCTCCCGCGGTCTCCATGATGAAGCTGGTGTCGGCGGTCGTGGCCAAGTCGAACAAGGCTGCAGCGCTGTACAACAAGATGACGGCGGCAAAGGGTGTGGCGCTCGACCCAGACAGCCCGTATGTCCTCCTGGGCCGCCGCTATCCGCCGCCAGCTGAGCCTCAGCCCCACTCCCCGCCGCTGCTCCGAGTCATCTGCTCCACGCCTTGGGTCACCTACCGCCGCGGCTTTGCCCCCATTGAGCCCTCGCCGCAATCATCTGATGTCGGCTGGGGCTGCATGCTCCGCGTCGGTCAGATGGCGCTCGCGCAGGCGCTTGTTCGCCTTCTTCTTGGCGACGACTGGGTTATCCCGCCCGAAACCTTTGCTGCCCGCCTCACAGCCGCTCGCGTCTTGGACGACGCCGAGCTCGAGGCCATCGCCGCATCGGCCGGCCCTGCCTCTCTTGCTGCGCTTCCGGACGCATACTACGATATCCTCTCATGGTTTGCCGACGTGCCCTCGCCGGCCACTCCATACGCCATCCACCACTTTGCTTGGCTCGGCTGCAGGCTCGGGCTCAACATCGGCGAGTGGTTTGCGCCGACCACCATCGGCAACTGTATGCGGTACCTGGTCAACGCTCACGCACCCGGTAATCTCGCCATGGTTGTTGCCTACGACGCCACCGTCTATCTTCGCCGTCTTGTTGCGAGCTGCACTGCGCCAGTCGGTGAGTCTGATCCGCTCGACGCCACCATGTGGCTCGTCGCCCCGGGCTCGTCGCGCGCCTCCGACGGCGTTCCGGACCTGCCGCATGTCGACCCGGCTGGCGTCTCCAGTGATACCGCCGGCATTGTCCGCGCCACCTCGACGACGCCGCCGATCTCCCCGGCCGTCTCGTGCGAGGCGCTCGATCAGGCCGCCGCCGCCGGGCCATCAAGCCTCTATCCCGAGATGCCCACGCTAAGTCCAGGACTGGACTACGTCGCGAGGAGCTCCGGCTCGGCCGCGGGCTTGCCGACCACGGCTGACAACTGGCGGCCGCTACTCCTGCTGGTCCCTGTCCGCCTCGGCCTCGAGCAGCTGTCAGAGGTCTATCACGAGCCGCTCAAAGCCGTCTTTGAGTTCCCGCAGACCGTCGGCGTGCTCGGCGGCAAGCCCAAGGGCGCGCTCTTCTTTGTTGGCGTCCAGGGCGACAATCTCATCTACCTCGATCCGCACTCTGTCCAGCCGGTGGCGCATGTCGAGCATGGCAACCCCCAGTCGGCCTTCTCCTACCAGTGCCTCACGCCTCGCTCGATGCCGCTGTCCAAGATTGACCCTTCGATGGCGCTCTGCTTTCTTTGCCGCGACCTGAACTCGCTCCATGACCTCTTAGCTCGCCTCGATGCTCTCAACGCCACTGCCGGTGTCTCGATGTTCTCAGTTGTGCCCGGTGACGCGCCGGGCTATCCGCCGGCAGCATGCTCGTCCGCCCCGCCGCCGTCGCAATCGCTCTCGGGTGGGAATACCTCGTGGGAAGACGACGACTTTGAGTTTCTGTAACCTACTGTCTTTACTCGTCTGACGATTCGAGCCCGTTGATCAAGTTGGCGAGGTCGATGTCCGACTCGTCGTCCGACTCGTCCTCGCCCGCTGCCGGCTTGGCAGCCGCAGCATCGAGCTGAGCCAGCAGCGCCGCCATGCCGGCGTCCGCCGGCTGGGGTGGTGGCGTCGCCGCTACTGCTGACTCGGCTGGCGCCGCTGGCGATGGCTCGGGCACCGGCTCGGGCACCGGCTCGGGTACCGGCTCGGGTACCGGCTCGGGTACCGGCTCGGGTACCGGCTCGGGTACCGGCTCGGGTACCGGCTCGGGTACCGGCTCGGGTACCGGCTCGGGCGATGACTTTGGAGGCGCCGGTGATGTTGCAATAGTGTCGGCATCGTCGCTGGCTTCAGGTTTGGGTGAGGGCGCGGCTGGGGGTCCTACGTCATCGGAAGGCCCCTTTTCGACAGACTCGTTGCTTGAAGTAGCACCCGCTCTTGCTTCGGCCACCTCGGCCTTCTTCTCTAGGTGGTCACTCTTGGTGTGCCCGCAATCGACACAAGCGTCCTTTTTGCGGCCAAACGGGGAGACCCGGAACATGTCACAGTCACAGCCGTCGGCGTGGCACGAGCCCGGCTTTTCCTCATCAGACGCCGGCCCGCCGCGCCCGCGCCCACCGCCCCTTCCACCGCCGCGCCCACGTCCGCGCCCACGCCCTCTTCCGCGTCCGAACGAGAGAGCGCCAGCGAGATCGCCCATCAGCGCCGCCTGCGAGACCTTGGGCGCCTCGCCAGGTGGCTTGCCAAAACGCGGCTTGGCCTTCTCCTTGGCAGCCGCAGGCTCGGTCTCGCCGCGCTCGGCCTTCTCCTTGGCTTCCTGCTCGCGCTTCTTAGCCAGCTCAGCCTTGCGCTTAAGGCTAGCAATCTCCTTGCGCGCCTCCTCCATGTCCTTTCCAAACTCGGAGAGCATGCCGAAGAACTCCTCGTTGGAGGTCTTGGGCGACTCTGAGTACCACTCGAGCGTCTCCTTGAACAGCATCTCAGCCTGCGCCATCTCGGCGACGGCCTCGTCGAGCTCGGCCTGTGCCACGTCGCGGAACGCGCCCATCGACTCGATAAAGTTGTCCTTGTCCGAGTCTTTGACGCCCTCTTCCTCAAATGTCGCCACGTAGCCAGCCACCTCTTCAAACTTAGCCACCAGCTTCTTGGTCTCAGTCATCGTCGTCTCCAGCGAGATTTTGGCCGCAGCCTCGCAGCTCTTGAGGTCGTCGATGGCCTTGCTCACTTCGTCCGCCGAGTCCAGCTCGGTCATCCGGTCGACGAGGTAGTGGAGCAAGGTGTAGCCCGGGCGCGCAGACGACCGCGTGTCACGCAGCTTGGGCAGCGAGCTCAGCTGGAAGCCATACAGCTCACCACGGAAGCCTCCCCCATTGAGGTAATTGGACAGCGCTAGTGTGTGCTCGAGCACCCGCTTGAACGCTGCCGAGTCTTTGATGGCCTCGGACGCCGTAGTGATGGCGTTGAGGTCCGGCAACAGCTCGTCCAGCCGCTCCTTGAACTTGAGCCGGAACTGGAATGCCTCCAGCCGCGACGCATAGTGCGAAATACTGAGTGTCTCAATGAGGAACGCTTCTGCCGGCGCGAGCAGTGCCCGGTCGCCATCGTAGCCCTCTAGCTCGCCCATCTCCTCCGACGTCGGCACATTGCGCAGCAGTGAGTTGATCTGGTTGAGCGAGAGCGCTTCGGTATCCATCGAAAGAATGGCGTCGCAGATTTGCTGCGGCTTCATCTTGAACCGTGCCAACGCAATGCCTAGGTTCTGCGACCGCTGCGGGTCCAGCAGCGTCACCACCGTCGGCTTTTTGGATGCGCTGGCGCTAGCGCCGCTCGCCGCCGGCGCTGACACTTTGGCTGCGAACAGATTCTCGATTTCGTCGGCGTCGACCTTAATCTTGGTGTCGTCTGCCTTGTACCAAAAGCTCGTAGGTTTGATCTTGTTGGTGTTGATCTTGGCCACGTTGAAGCCCTTCATCTTGACCCGCGGCTTCTTCTTGGGCCGCTTTGGCAGCGGCCCACCGGTCCGAAACTCAGCCCCAATCTGTGGCGCGGCTGGTACCCGGGGCATGCCGCCAGGAGGCGGCGGAGGCGGCGGGCCTCCACCAGGCGGCGGTGGAGGTGGCGGCGGGCCTCCACCAGGAGGTGGCGGAGGTGGCGGCGGTCCACCTCCGGGCATCGGCGGTGGCGGCGGCGGTCCACCTCCGGGCATCGGTGGTGGTGGCGGCGGTCCGCCTCCAGGCATCGGTGGTGGTGGCGGCGGCGCCCCACCCGGTGGAGGTGGCGGCGGCGGCGGTGGTGCCCCGCCCGGTGGCGGCGGTGGAGGCGGCGGTGGCCCGCCCGGTGGTGCTGGTGGAGGCGGTCCGCTTGCATTGTCGTTTGCCGACGCGCTGATGTCGCCTGTCGCTGCTGACGGCGCTTCGGCTAGCGCCTTCTTGGCCTTGGCGGCGTCTTCCCGTGCGGCAGCTGCTTGCTGCTGCGCAGCCTCTAGCATACCTTTCACCTTATCCAACTCCTTGGTCGCCTCGGCCAGCTTTTTGTCGCGATCCACAATGATCTTGTTCTTCATGGCCATGGACTTTTTCACCTTTTCCATCTCGGCCACCAGCTCGGCATCATTGACAGCCTCGACATCGTTCTCGCCCTTGGTTGTCAACTCCTTCTCTAGCTCGACAATCCGCGCCTTCAGTTCATCGCGCTCGGATGCCAGTGCAGCGACCTCGGCCTCGAGCCGAGTACATTCCTGGGTCTGCTCGTCGAGGCGCGCCTGAAGCGCCTCCGCCACCTCGCCATCAACCCCGTCCGCATCGGCCGCTGCGGCCTCGGCCGCTGCCAGCTGAGCCTTGAGTGCTTCCATCTCGCTCGCCGGAACAACCTCGCCATCAACCCCGTCCGCATCGGCCGCTGCGGCCTCGGCCGCTGCCAGCTGAGCCTTGAGTGCTTCCATCTCGCTCGCCGGAACAACCTCGCCATCAACCCCGTCCGCATTGGCCGCTGCGGCCTCGGCCGCTGCCAGCTGAGCCTTGAGTGCTTCCATCTCGCTCGCCGGAACAACCTCGCCATCAACCCTGTCCGCATTGACCGCTGCGGCCTCGGCCGCTGCCAGCTGCGCCTCGAGCTCACCAACTCTAGCAACATGTGCCTCGTCAGCATCTTGCGCCCGCTGGCGACTCTCCTCGACTTTGGCCTCCAGCTCGCGGACGCTCTTCTTGAGCTCAGCGATCGCGTCGGCCGTCGGCCGCGCGTCGGCGTCGGCCTGTGCACGGGCAGCGTCGTCCCGCGCTATGGCCAGCTCGTGGTTGCGCTGCGTCAACTCGATCTCGAGTTCGTCACGCGCGCTTTGTGCTTTGGCGAGCGCGGCAGCTAGGCCGGCATCGTCGGCGGATCCCTGCTGCGCCAGCAGCTCTTCAAGGGCATCTACCCGCTTGGAGGCAACTACAAGCTGCTCCATGGCGGTGCGAAGTTTTTTGGCGATGTCGTCGCGCTCGTGGGTACGAGCCTCCGCCTCGGCAACGGCATCGGTGACCTGCGTCTCCAGATCCTGCATGGCCTCCGCCACAGCGTGAAGCTTGCCGGCAAGCTCACGCTTGGAAGCTTCGGCCCGCTTCAGCTCATTGGTCTTGGCCTGCAGCGCATCCTCGACTTCGGCTAGCGCTGCCACCGACGCCGCCGACTCATTGGCGTGCCGCGACAGCTGCGCCCGCGTCGCGCGCTCGCGATCGATGGCTGCTGTCGCCTGCTGCAGCGCAGCCTGGAGCGCAGCCTTCTCTTCGGAGAGCGCATCAATGGTGGCGTCGGCTTCGGCAATCTGTGACTCGTACTCGGCTGAGAGCGCGGTAAAGTTCTTCACCGCCGCCGCCAGCTCAGCCGACTGTGACGCGGCTGCAGCGGTCGACTTGAGCTGATCTTTCAAGCTCGCCATGGTCGCCTCCTTGGTCTTGCGCTTCTGCCGCTCAGCCTGCCGCGCAGCCCGCTCGTCAGCTGCCCTCTGCTGCGCCTCGTCATGGGCGGTGAGGATGGCGTCACGCTCGTTGTACGCAAACGTGAGCTGCGCTCGCAGCTCGTCTTCGCGCATGAGCGCTGTCGCTTTTGCTCGCGCCAGCTCCTTCTTGTGCTTGCGATGCAGCTTGGAGTACGCCTCGAGTGAGAGCCGCTTCATGCTTGCCAGCTTGGCCTTGGACTTGGCCCGGTACCGGTTGTACTTGTCAAGCAGCTGTCGGAGCGCTGTTTCCAGTCGCGCCGCCGACACACCCTCCATCCCCGCCGCCCGTCGCTTGTGTTCGGCCAGCTCGCGCTCAGCCTCTTCCAGCTCGGACACCCGCGTCTCCAGCGCCGCCTGCCGCCCCTGAAAGTGGTTGTACAGCTCCATAAGATCGTCTTCGGTGTACCGCACGCCCGAGTCGGCCATCATGTGCTGTGCCATGTCGCGGGCCGCGCTCGCCACTCGCGCCGAGAACGCAACCGCCTCCTCGGCCGCCAGGGGGTCGGTCCCGTTGGTGCCAGCTTCCACAACCCGCTTCAAGTACTCGAGCTGCGCGCGCAGCGCGTGCTCCCGCTCCACATAAGGAGCGAGGAGCTTTTCGGTCGAGCTTCCGCTCGGCGCCAGCCCCTCGCTCGAGCTCCGTCTGTCCTCGTTGTTGCCGCCGACTCCCAGCGATGCCCGCCGAAGCTGCGCTTGCAGCGATTTGATCTCGTTCGCCGCCGCCGCGAGTCGCGCGTGGTAGTTGATCTCCAATTCCTCCAGTTGCGGTCGTGAGTAGCACTCGTCCGATGCGAGGTGGTACGCATGTTTGAGGTGACCGACAGAGTGAGCGTCGAGCCCGGTCGCCACATTGAAGGTCGCATCATCCACCACACGTGTCGAGTTGGCTACTGCAGTCCGCGCCTCGTCGATGACGCTGCTGGAGGTACGGAGCAGCGCGTCGAGTGAGCGCGACGTTGTCGTCGACCCAAGCGCAGGGCCAAACGCAGGAATCAAAGCGTCCAGCGCTGCAGAGCTTGTCCACAACGAGTCCAGGACAGAGCTCGGTGTTGCTGCCTTCCAAGCCTCCACAAAGACAACCAGCGCCGAGAAGGCGTCAATCGTTGTCGTCAGCGCCTCGACGAGCGGCTCGACAAGAGCCACCAGTGACCGCGACGCCTGCTCACGGGCCTCAAGCGTCGAGATGACCTCAGACGACGACTTCAGCAAGAGTGCCGCTCGCCCGCGCTCGCTCGCCACAGCCGCATCGACCTCAGCCATCATAGCCTGTGCGTTGCTCAACAGCTCGACGCCCGCGTCGACAATCGCGGCCCGTGCAAGCTCCAGGTCGTGCTTGGTAAGAACCGGCGCGCCACTACGTGTCGCTGAAGGCCGGCGCACCAGAGGAATTTCTGCGTCGACAAACGAAGAGAGTTCTGTGCTGTGCAGGTGCTTGAGCTGAGCCATGAGCGGCCGGGCACGAGCACGGAGGCTGTCTTCCTCGACCAGCGTGTATCTTGAGCCGCCAGGGAGCGCCCGCTGAACCGCCGCCACCATCGCCCGCAGCAGCGCGTCAATCCCATCCGGCAGTGCCAGCATGTCGCGCGCATCAATGATGGCCGCGAGCACGTCGCCAACCAGGCCTGAGACGACCACACCGTGGGCGGCCGAGCCCGATGAGAGCGCCACCGCCACATGCCGCACCACCGACCGCAGCTCGTTCGGCAGCATGCTCTCCAGCGACTGCCCGCTCCCGCCCAACCTACTCGCATGTCGCCTGCTCCGCTTGCTTCCAACCATCCCTGTCCCCGCCTTGCTCCCCGTCCTGCTCCTAGCTGCCGAGCTCCCGCTCCGGCGCAGCATCACCGCCACTCCCTGCTGACCTCACGCGCCTGTCAACAGACAGAGGACGCACACGCGAGAAACTTGGATTCGTCCACCACACCAACCTCCTCTTCGCCAACTGTCGGATTGATCGCCTTTGCCCGTGAGCCCCGCGAGAGTGAAGTGACCGATGTGGGCGGGGGCGAGTGGGGCGATGATTTGGCGGGTGAATGGGCGGGCGGGCGGTGGTTCCACAGCTCACGACAGCTGGAACAGGGGGAGGACAGCAGACCAAGACGGGTACGGGCCTAGCATGTAGGGATACGGGGGCATTCCTCTCCCGCACGCACACCCACCACCACCACCACCACCACCACCACCACCACCACCACCACCACCACCACCCACTACCCCACATACTCTCTCTGTCTCTCTGTCTCTCTCATTCGCCCACACGCACGCAATGAACACGGCATCGGAGCCGGAGGCAGGCGCGTCGTCCAGGCCTGCCCCGCCGCTGGCCGGACCCTGGGTGGGAAGGAGCAGGCGGTCGAGCAGGAGGCGTCTCGGGCGCAGAAGTATGGGCGGACATGATGGACATGCTGCGCTCCTGGAGTCGGAAGGCCGAGAGAGGGAGAGCCGCCCGGCTGGGCGCCGGAGAGGCCGTCGCCGCAGACGAGGCCAAGACGACGGCGATGCTGGCGATGGCCAGAGCGCACACCAGAGACCATCAGCTCCGAGCAGCTCTGTATCGCGCGCAGTGGTTCGTGGGCCTGCTGGCCAGGTCATGGCCGCCGTCCGAGTGGCGCTGCCCGGTCGATGGCAGCAATGCGACGAGGCCGAAGCTGCTGCTGCTGTTGCGCCCGAGCCGGTCAGCCCTGTGCTGGACGAAGGCACGGCCAGTCGCCGCCTTGCAGGGCTCGGTGCGTGGGACCCTGTGTGGGGCGTGCTTGGCATGGGAGACAGCGGTGTGTACGACCTGCGTGAAGCCCGCATTGTAGGGCGGATCTACGCCCTCCGACGGCCGCTGGCGGTTCTTCTCGTGGCCGACGTCCTGTTCTTTGCCTTTCTCCTCGCCATGGCCCTGGTGTCGTCGGTGGATGGTGACGGCGAGAGCGAGAGTGGCAAGGACGCGTCGCTGCCGTTCAGCACGCTGGAGGTTGTCCTGTATCTGGCGGTTGATGCGCTCGGTGGCTCGGCGTACGAGCACATGTCGGTCGAACGATACATGGGCTTTATGTCGGGCCTCGCACTCTCGGTCGTCATGCTCTTCCTGCGCCATGGCGTAACGTTTATGCTCATGCTGCGGCTTGCGATGCTGATACTAGCCTCCAACATCCGGACCCTTCTCCATCAGCACCGGCTGATGCAGCTGCGGCGCGAGGCGCGGACAATTGGTATCGGCGCCGCCGACGCCCGGCCCACCTTTCTGGACACCCTTCTTGCTCGCTCGCTAGATCCAGCGGCGCTCGACTCATCGGAGGATGACGACGGGCTTGATGACTACGCCATGCTCACGTAAGGATGCCGAACCGGTCAAAGAGGGGGACCCGGGTGCTGGTGCCAAACCCGGCCGTCTTGCTCGGTGGATCGCGCAAGAGCCTGTAGTCAGGCACCGAGCCCGGACTGGCCTCTGGCGACTCGGCCGGGCTGACTGGCGCTGCCGGTGGAGGACTCATCTGCTCGGCAGCTTGGAGTGTCTCTATCATCTGGCTGCGCTTGCGCTCCAACTCGCGCACCTGCTCGAGCTTGGCTGCGTGCTGACTGGAGAGTTCGGATATCGCCTTGCGTCGAGCCTCGTTCTCAGCCGCCGCCGCCTCCTTGCGAGTGAGCACCTCGTCGAGCTGGGCGGCGAGACCGTCAACTGCCCGCTGCAGCTCGAACGCGTAGGGATCAGTCTCGGGCTTCAGACCGTAGCCACCGCCGCCGCCTCCCGCATAGCCGGCGTAACTGCCGCCGTAGCCGCCAGCATGCGCCAGCATTGAATCGTTGTACCGCGATGGAGAGCCATAGCTCCCGGGCTGGCCGCCCACTTGTCCTCCACCGACACTGTGGCCTGTACCGATGCTGGCGCGCAGTGCGTCCATGTGCTGGATGTTGGCCCGCAGCTGTGCGTACTGCTCCTCCATGGCGGCAGCCTCGCTCTGGAAGGCCGATGCCAGCGACGGCACGTCGTTTGCCGGTGACCATCGTTGCCTCGGCAGATGTGCCCATTCGGGCGAGCCATCGCCGTGAGCATCGGTCCACCCTGTTGCACCTCCGCCGCCCCAGGCGCTGATCGTGGTTGGCCTCACGCCAACGCCCACGCCCGCGCCCGCGCCCGCGCCTGCGCCCACGCTTCGCAGGGATACATCCGGGCCGGGAGTCGCCATCCTCGGTGTGTTCGTCCCCAGCCCGACACCCACCACGCCAAGCGAGCTCGAACCAGTCCCAAGCGGCGATATCCGCGGCGTACCGCCGCCGAGCGGCGACGCCACCGGCGGTGAGACCGCCCCACCGGGCAGACCCCTAGCCACGCCCTCTGCCAAGTGCGGCGGCAGGGCATCCGCCAGTGGCGCCTCTCCCCGGCCCAGCAGAGCCCATTCGAAAGCGTCCATCCCCTGCAGCCAGTCGTCTGGTAGCCGTGGTCAGGTGGTGGCCGTGCTCGTGGTCGTAGCTGTGCGGTCCGATCCGGTCCGGTACGGTCCGTCCCTCCGTCCCGCCGTCCCTCTGTCGGTCGGTTGGCGTCCGTTGGCCACAGACACGGCTCAGGCAGCCGACTTGGGCAGCAGGCAGCCACACCCGACCACCAACCCCAGACCCCCACCACCACACCCACCACCACACCCACTCCCGCTCCCACTTCTACCACAGCACACGCATGTCGTCGGTCTCGCCGCGGCATACGGTGCGCGACTACTTTGCCCGCCCGGTGGTCTCACAGAGCCTCGTGAGGACCCAGCCGACCTCGCCGCCGCCCAGGACACGCCGCCGCCACGGACGCAAAGGGCGAGGGCACTCGCTCCGGGCGGCCATCCTTGCAGAAAACCCGCTGGCAAAGACGCTTTCGGTGCCCGATAGGACGTGGAAGGTGCGCCAGGAGATGCTAGCCCGTCCGCGACGCTCGGCCTCGGCCTCGACCCGCGCCGCATCGTCCCGCTCCCGCTCCCGTGCCGGTCCGCCACCATCGGCTTCCTCAACTAGTCAGCGCCGGCCGGCAACGGCTGGTGGTCGCAGTCGTACGGGACACGGCGGTGGGGCTGGTGCTCCGCGTCCGCCGGTAGGGTCGCGCCCGGCGACCGCGGCTGGTGGCCGTAAGCGGCGGCAGCGCCGCCCGAGGACTGCGGCTGGCGCAACGGTGAGAAAGGATGCCAAGGACGAGTCACGAGCCATTCAGGGTGTGTCGGTCCACTACTCGCGGGCGCGACCTGCAACTGCGCGGGCGCGCGTCGAGGATGCACAGGCCAAGCGCAAGACCCAGACATACCTGCGCAAGCTGGAGCACCGCTGGCGGAAACGGACCGATCGCTCGCCGTTTCTGGTCGATCTGGTGGCAGAGAAGGAACGGGTTGACGAGTCGAACCGTGTCCGGGCGTACGAACGTGAGCGCAAACGCCGTGAACTGGAGGCTGGGAAGCGTGCCCTTCAGCAGGAGCTTATGTTTGCCGTCGCTGAGGACGGCAACGCCGAGATTCTGTTCGAGGACGAGTGGCAGGCGCTGCTCGACGCCGAGCGGGTTCACCGCCACGCGCTTGCTGAGCTTGACCGCCGTCGCTACGGCATCGCTGTTCTGGAGATGCAGACCGACCATGACGCCAGCGACGACGACGCTGCTATCGGTGCCGATGAGAACGGCCCGCCGCTTGCCCACATCAAGCCGGCGTCGCCGCCCGACACCAGCGCCCGCCCGCCGCACGAGGCCATCTCGCCGCGGCGCAGGGTCCCTTCCACGCTCCGAGTTGGCATCAAGCGGCTGGAGTGGGTGAGCGGAGCAGCAGATGTCCGCATGGCGGTGCTTGCTGCGCCCAACACGGCACACGTGCCGCTGCAAGCGACCCAGCTCGAGTCTCAGGACTCGGTCGACCTCGTCGAGATGGCGCCTTCGGCCGCAGTTGCGTCGGGCTATGAGGCGCCGAACCCATGGATTGTGCACCGGCCGGTCCCCAATCACCCGTCGCCAGTCATTGACCTATTTGTGCTGGAAGACCTGGTAGTGGTCGGCTGTGGACGACTTGTGCTCTCGCCGCTGTCATTTACCCGGACCAACTATGTCGAGATCGGTGTCCACGGTGTCGACCCGGCCTCCGGAACGCTTGGCGCACTGTGCGGCAAGCTCCAACTCGAGGTTGTCTCTAGCCTGAAGAACGACGACGTGCACTCGGCCTCGTCACCGCGGCTGATGGTGACCAACACGTACACCATGCCATCGTTCCGTTCCACATCGAACTTGCAAGAGTATTGAAGCCTTCGGCCTCCTCACAACTGCTTGTTGCGCTTCCTGCGACTGTCGCGCCGCCCGCGATGCCGGAGCGCATCAAGCGACTCTTGCGACAGGGATGACGACGCAGACGGAGGATAGAGCGTGAGCGATGTTGTGTCAAAGTCGTCATCGTCGTCGTCGTCGTCGCCGCCGCCGACACAGACAGCGACAGACGCCGCGGGTGGAACGGAGCGAGACGGTGATGCAGCTGTGGGCGTAGCCTGTGAAGCTGCCTGGGACGAGGTCTGGGATGCCGGTGGTGTGGCAAGCGTGAAATCGATCGCCGCGGCGGCCTTGGATGACCTGAGCGTCTTGGGCTTCTTTCGGGGTCGAGACGACGTTGACGCTGCAGTTGCGGTGGAAGCGACTGAGGCTGTGGTGGCCCTTGTGCTGGCCTTTGTCTTGGACCTTGACTTGGCCGCAGTGGCCTTAGTCGCGGTCTTGGCCTTGGCCTTGGCCTTGCCCGACTTGGCGAGCATGTCTTTGGCATCGCCGGGGTTAGCAAACCGCTGCGACCGGCCGAACAAATCGCGGATGCGCCTGTTGATGGCAGCGGGATCGGCGAGCGACATGGCGGAGAGTGGGCGATGCGGGCCGCTTCCCTGCCCGTCGTCATCATCATCATCGTCGGAGCGCGAGCCGCGGCTAGGCGAGCGCATGCGCTTGTTGCCAGAGCGATGGGCAGCGTCGACAGCGTTGACCGGTCGCCACGCGTAGAGCGAGTGGCCCGAGCCGGACAGGAGAACATCGCCGGTGGCGGAGAACTTGTTGACAGCAAAGACGCGCGGCTTCTCAGTGACGACGGTGGCCGGGATGGCAGCGACGTGATCGAGAGTGACGGCGTTGTACAGGTCGATGCCGCGGTACTCGGCAATGTGGGCGTATGCGTCCTTGTCCATACCGGCAAAGGCTGCGGTAGTGGACCGCTTGGAAAGCGACTTGTACGAGCCAACAACAAAGAACTCGGGATGGATTGGGTGCCAAGAGGCCTTGATGGGTGTCATGTGCTGGTAGAACGAGTTGGGGTGGTTGATGACGCCCATGGAGCCATCGGCGACGTCGTAGACGAGAATGAGATCGTTCTGTGTGGTGGCCAGAATGCGGGCGCCATCGCCCGGCGAGAAGTACGCCGCGTTGACATTGGCGGGCAGAGCATACTCGGAAAGGAGCGATGAGGCGGTGTGGCCGACGGCAAAGCCAGTCGAGCTAAGCTTGCGGACATCCCACAGACGCATGACCTTGTCATGGCCAGCGGTGAGGAGAACGTTGGTGTCGGCGGGATGGAACTCGGCGTGGACAAGCTTGTTCTTATGGAAGCGCAAGCCGCGGCCTGTAGCAACCGAGGGCGGGCGGACGAGCGGCGATCCGGGTGCGCGACCAAAGCGCGAGCCATCGAGCACGTCATACCCCGGTGGGGCCTGTGGCGGGAGCCAGGCGAGCGAGGGCTCGGCCCAGGTGGCGTAGGGATCGCCCTCCCACGCGACCGAGCGGGTCATCCAGTGGGAGACGTGATTGTCGGGTGTGGCTTCGGCCTTGGCCACCAGGGCGGCGTCAGCACCTGTCACAAGGTTGGAGCCGGTCCGTGGATCGAGAAAGTAGGCGTAGCCGTGGTTGTCGCCAGCAACGACGAGCGAACGATCCTCAGCGATGTCGCAGGTGGTGAACCATCGATCCCAGGAAAAAGAGCCTAGCAGGATGCGCGAGGCCTGGGCAGCGACGTCGTGCATGCAGACAGTGCCATTGAGCGAGGCGGTGAAGAGGAGGCCCGGCGACGACGGAAGCAGGCGGAGCTCCTGCAGGCCGGCGGCCTTGCCTGCGCCCATGAAGACGACCCGTGTCCGCGACGCCTCCTGTGGGCGATCCGAGTAGTCCCATAGAACAATGGTCCCATCGTGAGCAGTGGTGTACGCAGTCTCTTCCGGCAGCGCCTCGTGGACCACCACCAGCTCGGTCCGTCTGCGGAACAGGGTCTCCTGCTTGGCCAGGGCCAAGGCTGAGAAGGCCATCGGGACCCGACTCGATCCCACCGCCTGCCGTGCCCGCTGTCCGCTCCTCATGCCCAGTCGCGCCCGCTGCACCGTCCAAGCGACCTGCATCTGTGGGGAGAGGAGAGGTGGAGAATGGTACTGTCGTCAGCCAGATCGTGTCGGGGTGTGAGGGGAGGGGCGGGGCGAGGGGGGAAGGGCCAGCCGGCGAACAGCGAACAACCAAGGTTTGGGGGGGGGGGGGGGCAACGAGCAGATGGCGAATGGCGATGATGATGGGTACTGATTGAGGCAGGATGACACGACCAGGGGAGAGAGAGTCACCAGTCACCAGAGAGGCAAAGGGAGTGTGGGGGGGGGGGGGGGGGGAGAGAGAGAGAGAGAGAGAGACATCACTACACACACACACACACACACACACATACACACATACACACACATACATACACATACATACACACATACACACATACCAGTGTACACTCGCAATGCTGGCCTCACTCCGTGCTGGCCTCCGCCGGCCACTGTCGGCACTCGCCACCGCTCCCTCCCGCTCGCCCGCATCTCCGCCCGCCCGATACAACAGCGGCATCCGCCTCGATTGCTGCCCGCCGCCGAGTAGGGAGACAGCAGAGCGTGTGGCGGGCTTTGATCCCAATGGCTCGGTCTGGGTCGAGTTCTCGCCGCTGGCGGCTGCCGTCGGCGCCGCAAACCTCGGCCAGGGCTTCCCGGACATGCCGCTGCCCGAGTTCATCAGCGAGGCGCTGGTCGATGCGGCGCGGGCTGGTGCCATGGGCCACCAGTACACCCGCTCACGCGGGCATCCGGGGCTGGTCCGCGCCCTTGTCGACGAGTACTCGGGAAAGCTCGGCGGCGCACTGGACGATCCAGACTCGCAGGTCCTGGTCACTTCGGGCGCGTCGGCCGCCATCTACGCCGCCATCAACGCGTTGGTTGATCCCGGCGAGGAGGTGGTGCTCATGGAGCCGTTTTATGACTCTTACCCAGCGTCTGTGGAGCTGGCTGGTGCCGTCGCACGCTACGTCCCGCTCGAGTACACGCCGGAGCACGTGCCAGCGCCACCGGGCTCTGGCCGCGAGACAGTGCTCTCGGCCTCAGGCTGGAAGCTTGATCTGGACAAGCTCGAGGCCGCTATCTCACCGGTCACCCGCATGCTCGTTCTCACCACGCCACACAACCCGACGGGCAAGGTCTTTTCGCGGGCCGAGCTCGAGGGCATCGCCGAGCTGGCCTGCAAGCACGACCTCATCGTCCTCGCCGACGAGGTCTACGACTCGCTAGTGTACTCGGACTCGGAACCGCACGTCTCGATCGGCTCGCTGCCGGGTATGTTCCAGCGGACAATCACGCTCGGCTCGGCAGGCAAGACGTTTTCGGTGACCGGGTGGCGATTGGGCTGGGCGCTGGGCCCGCCCAAGCTCATCACCGCCCTCTGGCTCGTCTCGCAGTACATCACCTTTGCCTCGCCGACGCCGCTGCAGGCCGCTGCAGCCGCCCTCTTTCCGGCCGCCCACGAGCACAACTACTTTACCGACTCGGTCGCCGCGCTGCAGGCCAAACGCGACCTACTGGTTGGCGCGCTCGCCCGCGCAGGGCTCGATCCCATTGCCCCCCAGGGTTCGTACTTTGCGCTGGCTGACACCGGCAGCCTGCCCGGCCCGTTCCCGTTCGAGCCTGTGGCGGGCGTGCCGGTAGGCGAGACCAACGCCCGTGACTACCAAGTCTGCCGGTGGCTGACCCAAAGCGCGGGCGTGACTGCCATTCCGCCGTCGGCCTTCTACTCGCCGGACCACGCCGAGCTGGCAGCCAACTACGCTCGCTTCTGCTTCTGCAAGGCAGATGACACGCTTGCCGCAGGCATCGAGGCGCTCAATCGGCTCGGGTGAGGAGGACCAGTCGGGGGAATCACCACCCGCCACGGCGCTTGCTCGAGTGCTTGGCCACGTAGCTAAAGACGGCAAAGAGGAGGAACCAGAGGACGACCGCCAGGTACCAGCCGATGTTCATGCCGCTCGACTCGGTGCGAGCTTGGCTGCCCAGAGCCGAGACGACGGTGGCCTTGCCCCAGGCGTGGGCGCGGTTGTGCTCGTCGACGCCGACGGCAAAGAAGGCGACGGCAGCGGCCAGCAAAGCGCCGGCCATGACGCCCAGCACGCCGGACCAGACCGAGGCGTCGTACCAGGTGAGGACGGCGTAGGGCAGGAGGAGGACCAAGCCGGCAAGGAGGCAGGCAAAGGTGACGGTGTAGATGAGGCGCAGGTCGCCGTGCTGTGCGCTGAGCGAGTACAGCTCGCCGGTGCAAGTCCCGCGCCCGAGCACCCAGCACGACGACGAGTCCGATGCCGCAGTCACGTTGGCCGCAGGCTGTGCGTACCGAGTCACCTTGGTGGTGTGCCACGGCAGCAGCAGCGCCGCCAGCCACACCACCGCCACCACCGACACCAGCGCCACACGCCCGTCCGGCGACGCCAGCCACCACGACAGCCGTGCCCGGCGGCCCACCTCTACCGGCTTGCGTTCCAAGTACATGTTGCTTGTGGTGGGAGTGCGGTGGTGGTGTCGGGAGAGCGGGGGGAGGGGGGGAGGGGGGGGGGCTTGCAACAACAGTCAGCGAACAACGGCTGCGGGAGGTGGTGACAGAGGCGGGGTTTGGGGGGGGGGGGGGAGTCAAGGGGATCGGGGGGATCGGGGATCGGAGGGAGAGAGATGAGGATATGGATGGGGGTGGGATGGGATGGGAATGGGGAGGGGGCTGAGACATGGCATAGAGAGTGAGAAGGGGTGAGCTGGGGCAGGAAAGGGAGGGGAGGATGCGGAGGATGCGGAGAAGGTGTGAGCGGTGATCAGTCATTCTGGTCAGCGAGAGGAAGAGTGCGATCACCCGTGGCACGTACCCGACAATTTCGTGTAGCGCTCAAGTCGAAGGGAGCGGGAATGGGGGGAGGGGAGGGGGGTTTACGAGCCGGCTTGAGCTTCGGCAAGCCGGTCGATGCGCTCAAAGACGCGGTCAGCGTCATCGTAGAGCCCGTGCATCTGATAGAGCTCAAAGGCGTCGTGGATGGCGCCGGTGGCCTCTAGCTTGGCGCCGACGGTGCGGGCCTGGGTCTGTGTGAGGGAAGGCCAGTCTGTGGGCGAGACGCCACCACCAATGCCGGACGACACCTCGTTGTCGTCCATGGTGGCGGAGAGAAAGCCAGTGCCCGAGGAGAAGATGTTGTAGTCTTCCGGGCCGAACGAGGCTTGGTCGGCGGCGTCGTCGCCGGGCGGCGGCGCAAGACCGAGGCGATCGGACGAGGCACCGGAGTCCGAGTCTGAGAGCGAGTCTGAGTCATAGTCGGAAGAGTGGCCGCCCGACTCTGTGTTGGAGACCGGGTGACTCGGCCCGGCGTCGTCCGAGTCCGAGACGGCCAGCGGAGGATGGACGGCCAGCGACGTCGGCGACTGGAGCAGGTCGTCGCTGACGAGGCCGGGCCCGGTGTGACCTGGCGGAGACGGCGGCGCAATGTCGAGCTCGCTGTCGGATGAAAGCGCGCCGCCGATCGAGACGGACGACGAGTGGCGGCCAAAGTCCGGGCTGGGCGCGGTGGGGGAGAAGAGGTTGATGGCGCGAACGCGCGGCGGCGAGGACGGCATGGGCGTGCCACCGCGGCGGCGTGACGGGGACGGTGGAAGAAGCGCCTCGCGCGAGGCAGCCACCACCTGCGACGCCGACGCGGCGCGGTCGCGGCAGGTGGCAACAAGCTCGGCGTTACCTGCCGAGTCTTCAGCGGCAGCCCACTCGCCTAGCTGCCGCAGCAGCGGGCGCGAGTCGAGCGCGTCGGCGACAGCGTAGGCGAATGAGAGCCGGCCAGCGGCGAGGAGCCAGCCAAAGTAGCGAGTCAGGTGCCCGAGCATGAGCGGGCCGTACACGGTGTGCTTGGCGAACCGCTTCCACAGTGCAATGAGCGCCTTGTGTAGCGCCTTGCCTTCCTTGGACGATGCTTCGGCGACTGGAGGCGGTGGCGTGCCGAGCACATGGTCAAAGACCCGCTGGGCAGCGATGTAAGCCGAGTGGTCGTCACCGTTGAGCATGGCGAGCAGGGCAACCGCCTTGTTCGGCTCGCTGGCAGCAAGATGCTCATCGAGGACGGCACCGGCGCTGCCCGGGACAACAATGCGGGCGACGACAATCGGCCCGCGGTCGCCAATCAGGAGCAGATGCTCGATCGACTTTGCGGCGACAGGCTCGTCTGCCGGCGGCACCAGCGGCGGCGTTGCGGCCGGCGCAGCAGGCGTGACCGGAGCCGCGTCGGCGGGTGCCGGCGAGGGTGATAGCGGGAAGCCGGGCGCCGCCGCGCTGGGCGAGGCGAACGGGTCAAAGCCAGCGCCGGCCGGCGCCGGGCTCCCCGGCGCCATCGACGGTGGCAGCGGCGAGGTCGGCAGGGCGCCGGCGACCGGAAGCGTGGTGCGGGACACGGCGGCAGTCGACGATAGCTTGGCCAGCGAGGCGCTTGTCAGCCACTCGACGTGGCCGAGGTACGAGTTAAAGTTGGAGTACTGCATGCAAGCAAAGGAAGCGGCAACGTCACCCGACTCGTAGACAAACGAGAGCGGGTTAAGGGCGGCATCAAAGGCGTAGACAGCACCGTCGGCAAACATGGCGAGCAGGAGCTTGTAAGGGTCGTCAGGGTGGAAGAGGATGCGCATCGGCGACGAGCCGTTGGAGACGGTCACCCGCTTGACGGAGAGCGTCTCAAAGTCAAACTGAACGAGGCGGCCGTTGACAAAGCCAAAGACAACCCGGCCGCCGGACGGAGTATACGCCACGGTGGTGATCGAGTGGTGGACAAGAAGCGCGCGCTGGTTCTGCAGGATGAGGTTGCCGTGCTGGAACTCGTAGATCTTGACGGTGATCTCGTGCGGAAAGCGGCGGTGACCGGCTCCTCGATGGTGTAGATCATGTTGGGCTTGGACTTGCAGAAGCGAGCATCAAAGAAGACTGAGCCCGAGTCGGCCTGGATCCGCGCCATCAGGCCGAGGCCGCCGCTTGCCTGGAAGCCAAAGACCGAGAGCGTCTGGGCCTGGCGAAAGGTGGCGAGGATGAGCGAGTTGGAGGCGTTGACGTCGAGAGCCTGGACCGGCGCCTCGAGCGTGACCGTCACCGGCTTGAGCTCGGTGAGCTTCTTGAACGACGAGACTGGGCCGGCCTTGGGCTTGCGATGGGTGTGGACCGTGAGGTGCTGCGAGGCGTAGGCGATGACGATAAACTGCGGGCGGACGACAGAGGCCACTGCCGTGTTGCGCATCTTCTTGGCGTACGAGTCGTCGACCCGGACCTTGGCCAGATGCAGCGCATGCATCGAGCCTGCGAGCGAGAGCCGGACCATCATGTTGTTGGAGAGGTGGATGAGGAGGGCGGCGACGGCGTCTGAGCCGTCAATCTTGGCCGACGGCGCCACAAGTGCGGTGTGGACCGGCGGCGTGCGATAGAACATGGTCTCGATCTTGTCAAGCGCCTCGAGGACCTTGCGTGTTGGGAGCGGACCCGGCCCCTTGGCGCTACCGGCGCGCGCCTCAAGCTCGGGCTGGTGAAACCGGCGGTAGCCAGCGTCGGTGGTCTGGATCTTGTTGGCGTAAGAGTGGGCGACGACGGCAGCACCATCGGGCGCACGCGAGTCATTGCCGCCGGCGTTGGCCGCCGGCCCGGGCGATGACGGCGCCTGGTACGTGGCCCACCCACCCGCCCACTAAACCGGGGCTGGGCGCAGCTGGG
>NW_013657663.1:203768-205984 GCF_000142905.1 Thecamonas trahens ATCC 50062 | reverse complement strand
TCCCCCCCCTCCCCTCCCTCCCTCCCCCCTCCCCCCATCTGTCCCCCTCACCTGTCTTGCTCCACACGAAAACCGGATACCATGGCAGAGACAGGGACAGGTGCACGTAGAGAGGCTGGTGCAGGTGCTGGTGCAGGCGTGGGCGCAGGCGTGGTGCAGAGGCATAGCTCGGGGCTGGAGTACCTGGGGCTGGAGCATGCGGCGACAGGCGCGCTGGCGACGGTCTTTCTCCACGGGGCGCACGTGACGGCGTGGCAGCCAAAGGGCAAGGATGCTGAATCGGTGCTGTTTACATCAGAGGCTGCAGTGTATGCACACGATGCTGCCATCCGTGGCGGCATCCCGGTCTGCTTCCCGCAGTTTGCCGGTCAGGGCCCACTCGGCAATCACGGCTTTGCTCGCAAGGCCACGTGGACGGTTGCCGACGCATCTCCGAGCGCAGTGACCCTTGTGCTCACCCACGAGTCGGACGGAGTGCCACCGGGAACGCTCCCGTTCTCTGCCGAGTACTGTGTCGAGCTAACCGACGACAATGCGCTTCGGCTGGCGTGGGCGGTGACCAACGGGCGGGAGGAGAACACGTACGACCAGGCTGTCCATGAGCCGCTGGCCAACGCGCTGGTCTTTACCGACGCGCTGCACACATACTTTGCGGTTCCGGATGCGGCGCAGGTCCGGGTTTCCGGCCTCGGAGGCGTGGTGTACGTCGACAAGACCGACGGTATGGCCATCAAGACTTGGCCAGCTGACTCCGACATCAGCTTTGCAGGCGAGGTCGACGCCGCCTTTCGGCGCGCGCCACTCACGCTGGCCATCACCGACGCGGCCGGCGAGACCCTGTTTGACATCGAGCGCACCGCTGGCTTCCGTGATGTGGTGGTGTGGAACCCGGGCGCCGAGCGTGCCGCGACCATGGCCGATCTTGCGCCCGGTGATGCCGCTCGGTTCATCTGCGTCGAGGCCGCCAACGTCGAGCCGGTTGTTGTCCATCCTCAGGACACACATCGGGCAGAGCTCACGCTTCGTATCGGCAGCTGGTAGTGCCCCTGCACCGCGATGACGTCACCGCGAGGGCAGCGGCAGAGTACAATCGCATTACCGAACACACACGACTCGGGAGGAAGAGGAGAGCAAGCGAGGCAAACATGTGTGAGAGCGAGAGCGAGAGCGACGCGACGCGGTGGTTGTTTGGTTACGGTTCGCTGGTGTGGAAGCCCGAGCCGGGCCTCGAGGACGCCGAGTCGGTCGTCGGCTGGGTCTCCGGCTGGCGCCGCCGGTTCCACCAGGGCTCGACCGACCACCGCGGCACGGCCGAGGCGCCCGGGCGGGTGGTGACACTGGAGCCGGTGGGTGGTAGTGGTACTGGCGCGGTTGGTGGAGCCGATGCCGCCGCCGATGATGAAGATCGGGTCTGGGGTCGCGCCTACGCCCTTCCCGATGGCCCGCAGCGCGACGAGTTGCGGGCGCGGCTGGACCATCGCGAGAAGGACGGCTACGCGCTCATCACCGTCGACGTGCACGCCGAGGACGGGCGGATCCTCCAGGCCTGCACCTATATTGCCACGCCGGACAATCCATCGTACCTTGGCCCGGCACCGGTAGCGTTGATGGCCGCGCAGATCGCGTCAGCCGCTGGCGAGTCTGGCCCCAACATCGAGTACTTGCTCCGCCTCGATGAGGCGCTGGCCGCACTGGGCAAGCCCGATCCGCACGTCGCCACCCTTGCCGCCGCCGTCCACGACATCCGCAGCTCGGCATGAGTCGGAATCGACTGTAGCAGGCAGGGCCTATGCGCAATGACCAGATGGCCTCTGGGCATCACCCAAGCGATTGTTCGGGTTGGACGAGACAGCCAACGGTTTGGACTGAGGGCTTGATCGGGCCGGAATCAAGAGTGTGTGAGTCGGATCTTGGCCAGGCAGCCACCGCTCTGGTTGCGACATTGGTCGCGCCGTAGCAATCGGCAGCAGCAACAGCGTCAAGCGCAGCAGTGTGACAGTGACACCGTCAACGGCAGCAACAGCGGCAATGGCGGCTGTGTGAAAGGCACCCAACTTCGCTCACACCAGAGTCGACTTTAACATTTATCATGGCTGCCACCCACCCTTTCCGTGACGAGCTCATTGCCACTGCCGTATGTCCGCAGAGGGAGGAGGGGGGGGGGGGGGAGGAGGGGTTGGGAGGGGAAGGGGGGTGGGGGGGTGGGGGTGGGGGAT
>NW_013657663.1:200622-203668 GCF_000142905.1 Thecamonas trahens ATCC 50062 | reverse complement strand
TATCGAAATAAAGGGTCCAGGGGGAGGGGGTGAGGGAAGGCGAAGACGGATCGAGCGAACGAACGAATGGCTCAAAATTCGGAGCCAACGGGGAGGGGAGAAGGGAGGGAAGGGGGGGGGGAGGGGAGGGGGGAGGGGAGGGGGAGGAAGGCGACTCTGCTGGGGTGTGTGTGTGTGTTCAGGATGGTTGGGAGGTGGATGGGGGTGGAGGGTGGAGGGAGAGTCGGTGGGTGGGTTGTGCGGCTTGGTAGGGGTGGAGGTGCGGGGCGGTGTTAGGAAGGTCGCCACGTGGGGGCGGTGGCGGTCAGTGGAGGAGCTTTGGGCTGTAGCGAGCAGGCGGGCTGGAGGGGACTCACGTGAGGGCGCGCATACATGGTGGGGGAGATAGTCGACGATCGGCACGCCCGGCAAGGGCATTCTCGCTGCTGACGAGTCGACCGGGACCATCGGCAAGCGGTTTGCCAACATCAACGTGGAGAACAATGCCGAGAACCGGCGTGCGTACCGCGAGCTCCTTGTGACGACCGAGGGTCTGGAGGAGCACATCTCGGGTGTGATCCTGTTTGACGAGACTGCGCGCGACACCGTGTCTGACGGGCGGACGATGATCGAGTGCCTGACGTCGCGCGGCATTGTGGCGGGGATCAAGGTGGACAAGGGCCCGCGCAACGTGTTCTCGGGCATCGAGGGCGAGACTGTGACCCAGGGTCTGGATAACCTTGACGTCCGGGCAGCCGAGTACTACGCGATGGGCTGCCGGTTCGCCAAGTGGCGGGCGGTGCTGAAGATCGACGTTGCGTCGGGCGCGCCGTCTGCACTTGCGATCCACGAGAACGCGGTGACGCTTGCGCGGTACGCGCAGATCTGCCAGCAGAACGGTCTGGCGCCGATTGTCGAGCCTGAGATCCTCATGGACGGGACGCACGACCTGGCGACGGCTGTGGCGGTCAACGTCAAGGTGCAGGCTGCGGTCATCGAGGCGCTCCATGAGCACAACGTGCTGCTCGAGGGCTGCATCCTCAAGCCGAACATGGTGGTGCCCGGCCAGGACTGCCCGACTCGCGCGTCGCCGCAGGACATTGCCAAGGCCACGATCACCACGCTCCGCCGCACCATCCCGCCGGCGCTGCCGTCGATCAACTTTCTCTCGGGCGGCCTCTCGGAGGAGCAGGCTACCGTCTACCTCAACGAGATGAACAAGCTGCCCGGCCGCCCGTGGACCGTTGCCTTTTCGTACGGCCGCGCTCTGCAGAAGTCGGTCCTCGAGGCCTGGTCCGGCTCGGCCGACAACGTGCCGGCCGCGCAGGCTGCGCTCCTCGAGCGCGCCAAGGCCAACGGCCTCGCCACCCTCGGCCAGTACGAGTCTGATGGGACCGTTGCCGAGGACTCGTCGCTCTTCGAGTCGAACTACGTGTACTGAGCCTCCGCTCGCTGTCGAGCAGTGGTAGCAGTGGTAGCAGCTGCAGCGTACACCGCATGAACTCTCTCTGTGTGGGTCGGCGTGGTGAATGATGATGGTGGGCAGAATGGTAGGGAAGGGGAAAGGGGGGGATGGTAGGGCAGGCGGGCACTACACAACAAAGAACGTCGGTTTGCAGGATTTTAGTTGACGATGCCCTCAAAGGTCTGCTGGAACCACTTGATGCCCTCCTCCTTGGTGATGCGGTGGTTGGTGCCGACCTTGCCGGACTTGCGCTTCTTGCGGCCCACGCGCTCGCCACGACGGCCGAGGACGCAGAAGATGTCCATACCGTAAATGCCGACGGACGGGTCGTACTTGAGGCCGAGGTCGATGTGCTCGTCGATACCGAAGCCAAAGTGGCCGTTGTCCGAGAAGTTGCCGCGGCGGAGCTCGTACTCCTTGACCTTGAGGGCGTTCTCGAGGATCTCGTACGCCTTGGGGCCACGGACGGTGCACCAGACGGAGATCTTCTCACCACGACGGATGGAGAAGGACCGGACGGTGTAGCGGGCCTTGGACATGCACGGCTTCTGGCCAGTCAGCTGCTCAAGCACCTTGGCGGCACGCATGAGACGGTCACCAGACTCACCGACGCAGATGTTGACGCAGAGCTTGGCGATGCGAAGCTCGCGCATGGGGTTGGCTGCCTTCTTCGACTGCGTCACACAGCACACACTTACCCGGTGAGTTGCGCCTTGTGTGGGGCGTCGTCTCCCTCTCTCGGAAGCCTTCTGCTCGGCAGCCTTGGCCCTTGCCGCCGCTTGGACGGTGCCGCGGGCGCCGACACAAGCACACACAAAAACCAAAATAGCCCAAGCCCGTCTGCAAGCCACCACCCACGCAGGACACCACAGACCACGAGCTACACCAGGCTAGGGGGTAGGCTAAGCGCACGCCGAAAGGCTTGGCAAGAGTATGGGCTGCTGGGGCGCTGCAGGACGCCGGTGGAGCCGACAAGGACGGGCTCCGGGCGCGACGTCAAAATCACACACCACAGCCTCACTGCGCCGCCGGGGCCGGCACAGGCAAGGCAAGGCCGGCACAGGCCGAAGACCAGGCTGCTACGCATGGTCAACCGCAGCGGTAGGCGGCTTGTGGATGTCGGCAACATGGTTTGCCCATACCGGGCGGGGCGGCTGTCCCCAGGGCGCCCTCCCACTGTCTGATCGGATCGTACCATGTTGAGGAATGCAAGACGAGAGTGACGAGTCGTGCAAAAGTGTTGGGGAGTTAAGCCGCGGCCGCCTCTATTGCCCGCCCGGACTGCCATTTTGCCAATCGAGTCACCGAACGAGCCGTTTGCTGGTTCGCCTCGCCTGCGCCTCTTTGGCCTCTCGCTGCCTTGCTTTCCATAGCTTGGGTCGTCCACTTTATCGATGGAGCCAGCGGTGGGCTTGTTGCCGGACGAGAGTGTCGGTCGCTGGGGCTAGAGCCGTGATGCAGCAGGCTACATGCCGCGGCCGCGACCACGGCCCATCGTGCGGCGGCATGCCGCCGGCCGGCCGGGTGCATGGGCATGCCACGGCCGCGCATGGGCGGCGGCATGGCATGGCCGCGGCCCATCATGTGCGGCGGCGGAGCGCC
>NW_013657663.1:146002-199637 GCF_000142905.1 Thecamonas trahens ATCC 50062 | reverse complement strand
CATGCGTACGGTCCGCTCTATCGCCCCCACGGGGCTGCGTGGCCTGCGCCTGGTCCGCACCCCGCGCCCGCCGACCCCGCCAGCCTCAGCCCTGGCCCTCCGCCCGCTGGTGGTCGGCCTCAACGCCTTTGACGCACGCAGGCTCGACGGGTACGCCGGCAATCTGCTCGCCGTTGCTCGATCAGCACGCTCGCTTTCTGCTCCGGGCCTTGCCTCCGGTGATGCCTCCGCTTCCGCCCATGCCCATGTGCCCGGCCGCGAGGGCGTGGCGCTCGCGGCTCCCTCGCCGTCATCGTTGTCATCGCCTGCCGCCGCCCCGGCGCAGCGCCTCGCCTTTGCTCTGCCGGTCGCCTGGCCCGGTGCGCTTGCCGAGGACATTGTTGTGCCGGTAGCGTGCGCCGCGCCGGTTCCGTCGTCGGTCGATACCCTCACCGCCGCCGCGCTGCCGTACGCGGGGCTCACTGCGCTCGCTGCGGTCGACGAGGTCACGCGAGTCGGCGCCGGCGACGCCGTCGTTGTTGCTGGCGCATCCGGCCCGGTCGGCGTCCTCGCCGTCCAGCTCGCGCAGCTGCGCGGCTCAGATTCGGTGGTCGCCGTCGCCTCGCGCGCCTCACTCGACGCGGTCGCGCCGCTGCTCGGCGACGTCACCCTCCTCGCCTACGACGAGCCGTCCGATGCGGCCGCCATCGACGACGCCATTGCTGCCTCGCACGTCACTATCAACGCCGCCGCCGCCGATGAGGACCGCTACTTGGCCGCCATGGGCCGTGGCTCGTCGGCGCAGCTCCCGCCGCGGGCCTCGGGCCGCGCCCGCGCCTACGCCACCCTCAACGGCCCGCTGCCGCGTCTGACCGACGAGGGCGGGGTGGCGATTGGCGGTGCGCTCGCTGCCTTTGATCTTGCAGCCTCCAAGCTCGCCGCCCGCGCCGCAGGCTTTGACTACGACTGGGTACTGTTCCACCCATCGGGGCCCGGACTGGCGAGCCTGCTCGACAGCGTCGCCACCGGACAGCTCACCCCGCTCCCGCACACCACGGACTCCCTCTTTACATTTGGCCCCTTTGAGAGCATACCCGACGCGTCGCCGACTGAAAGCCCACCATCAGCCTCGTCCGCTGAGCGCGCCGCCCTTGACGCCGTCGTCGCCGCCTTCCGCACGCTCGACGCCTCGACCGGCTCCGGCCCCGGCAAGACCCTCATCACCTTTGAGCGGGAGCGTGCCTGACGCAGCGCTTCTCACTTGCCGCCGGCGTTGAGCAGAAACTCGGCCTCCTTCTTGAGGTGCCGCGCCGTGTGCACTGTCGTCGTCATCAGCTGGCCACACGGCAGCTGGTACATCAGAAGCGTCAGGACCTCATCCGGCCGGGCAAGCAGCTCCGCCGGCGTCTCGGTCAGCTTGTCGCTCTTAAAGTGCTCGGCGAGGATGAGCGAAAAGGTGCGGAGGAACGTCGTTGCCGCACGCATGTTCTCGTCGGCAAAGACCACCAGCGAGAACGCCACCTTGTTGACTCGCCGCCACACCACCACGGCGTCCGCCGGCACCAGCCTCCCGTCGCCGCCGAGCCGAAAGCCGCCCGACGAGACGCCGACCAGCTTCAACGGGCCCGTCGCGCCCATGACCGCGTCGACGTCACCCTCGCTCACCGCGCCCAGTGCGCCCAGCTGGCCTGCCCCGCGTGCTACCACGTCGATCACTCGCCGATCCAGCCCCTGACCTCCACTTGCCCCTCCCGCGCCGCTCCCGCCTCCACCGTCGCCGTCGTCGCCGCCGCCGCCGCCACCGCTCCCGCCCACGGCGCTCCCACCCGCGTTGCCCCCGCCATCGCCAGCTCCGCTCGGGCCGCCGCCATCGCCTACGCCCGCACCGCCCGCGCCGCCTGCGCCGCTCGCAGCACCATCGCCCAGCTCAGCGCCGGCGTCAAAGGCAGCGCAGGCGAGGTCGAAGCGGACGGCGCCTGTGACTCGGGCCGTGAGGTAGCGAAGGCGCTCGGGCGCGTGCTCGTTGTTGCCCTCGGGCGTGTAGAACTGCCAGGCCACAGGCATACCACTCTCCACGTCGTGCATGGCAAAGCCGTACACCACCATGTCTTCCGTCTCTCCGCTGCCCGCCCGCTGCCTCTGCCGCCTTGTTCGGCCTCTACTGCGAGTCGAGTGCCGCCGGGTGACGGCCGGCCGGCCAACTGGCGACACGGCACGTCGGCGACCGCAGGCGCGCGTCTCGCTCAAACGCTACGCTGCCTTTCTCTCTTTAACCGAACAAGCCTCTCTACCAGGCGCGTTCTGGTGTGGGGTGTGGGTGCGGCCGAGGCGGAGTGCTTTCGCGCGGTCGCGACGGCGAGTCGGCGTCGCCGAGCATGCCGGCATCGGCGGCAAGCGCGTGGACAACTTCGAGCTGGGGACGGGTCCATCCGAGCTCGTGCAGCCGGCGCACCATGAGTGCCACTGACTCGGAGCCGTCACCGACCAGCCCGTCGGCCAGTGTGTCCTGGTACCGCGCGTACGAGAGCACAAGCCGCTTCTCGTCGTCGGTGCTCACGCCGTGACCGTGCCGGTCGCCGGTGCGGACCCGCTGGACGGGGCTCGGCGAGCGCGATGCGTTGAGCAGTGCCGTCGCCCGCTGGAGCTGCTCCTCGCGCAGCGCAACTTCGCGGCGCAACTCCCGCGCCTCCCGCGCCTCTGCTTGCACATGTGCCAGCTCGGCCTGCGCGCTGTCCAGCGCAGCCTCGGCCGCCTGACGCGCCTCGGCCTCAGCGCGAAGCTGCTCGCTCATCCGAGCGCTCGACGCCAGCTGGCCCGACCCGACGACAACCTCCAGCTCGTCGATCCGCGCCTGAAGGCTCGTCATCTTGCGCGCCGACTCGGCGCATGCGCTCGCCAGCCGGTCACGCTCGTGGCTCAGCGCCGAGACCGAGGACTCAAGATGGGCCTCCCTCGCTGTTGCGGCCGCCTCGCCGTCGCTCACCCTCTTCGAGAGGCGGACGACCTTTGACCGCGCCTCGCCGAGCTGCTGCAGCCGGCTCGCCAGCGCCTTCTTGGTCTGGATGAGCTCGGCCGCCAGCGCCTCTTCACGGGCGGACGGGCATGTCGCCGACGCCCGCTCTTCTGCCAGCTTGGCATCCAGCTCCGCCGCCCGCTGCCGCAGTGCGGTCCGCTCATGGTCGACGTCCCGCAGCGCGCTCTCCATCTCGCGCGACTTGGCCACAGTGCCCACCAGCCGCTCACGGAGCTGATCCATGAGCTGCGATGCCGTCTCGAGCTCGGCCACCTTGTCGGCCACCTCGTCGTTGCGGACCGAGAGCAGCCGCTCGGCCTCGGCCTTGCTGGCTTCGGCGGCCTCGGCAGCATCGCTGAGCGCAATGAGCTCCTTGTGCATCATCGCCACCTGCTCCCGCAGCTCGACCACGGTCTTGCCAACAGTGACCACCTCGGCCTCGGCCTTGGTCCGCTCTGCACGCAGCGCATCGGCCTCGCGCGCCAGCTCAAAGACCTCAGTCCGAAGCGCGGCCACCGTCGCTGCCGCTGTCGCCTCGCCTTCTTCCCGCCCGTTGCTCTCGGCGGTCATCAGCATCGACTGCGAGAGGAGGAGCTCATCGCGGATTGCGGCAACAGCGGCCTCGCCCTCGGCCACTGCGGTCGCCACCGCTGCGGCTTGCATCTCGCTCGCCGCCGCCTGCGCCGCCGCCATCTCCACCATGTGGTCGACGAGCGCCGCGGCCGCTGCGGCCTTGCCCGACTCACGCTCGGCAGCGGCGGCAGCCTCGGCGGCGGCGGCCCGCTGCTCGGCGGCCTGTTGCGCCGCTGCCAACGCCGCAACGTGCTCTTCAGACTCGAGCGCGTGCTGCTCGCGAAGCTCGGCGAGTTCCTTGTCCAGCGCCTTGACCTCCTTCTTCTTGGCCTTGAGCTTGGTCTTGTACTCGCTGGCTTTGGCCGCTTTGGCCTCAACCTCAGCCTCGACCTCGAGCACTTGGGTCTCCAGCTCAATAACCTTGACTGCGGCCTCGCGGAGCGCAGGCAACTCGGCAGCAAGATCCTCCAGCTCCGCAATGCGAACCCGGGCCGCGCCCAGCTCCATCTCGGCCTCGTTGGCGGCAGTGGTGCGAGCGGCTTGCTCGCGTGACACCGCCTCCTCGGCAGTCTCGGCACGGGTGCGGAGCGCGACGAGCTCTTCGCTCAACGTGGCTGCAGCCGAGCGTTCGGCCTGAAGCTCTCTCACCACCAGTGCGTGCTCGTTCTCCAGCGCCTCGTTTTGCTCCTGGAGTAGCGAGTACGACGCCGCCAGCTGCGACGAGGTCGACGAGTTTTCTAGCGCCACGCACCGTTGGGTCTCGGCCGCCAGCGCCACCGATGTCTCTTCGAGTTCGGCCTCGAGCTCGGCGAGACGCGCTGCTAGAGCGACCAGCCGCTCTTGATCAACAGCCTGCGCTGCGTTCTGGCTCTCCAGATGCGCCATGTGCTGCGAGACAAGCAGGCGCGAGGCCTCTAGCTCGGCTTCCAGCCGCTCGTTGCGCTCTTCGAGCTGGGCAATGACCATCATCGCCCGTACAGCCTCCGAGTTGGCCGGAGACGGCGAGCCTGGCCTGCTGCTGGCACCATCGTTGACATCAACGAGCTCAACCAGCGAGGCGAGGGACGATCGGAGGCTGACCAGCTCGTTGTCGTGTGATGCTGCCAGCGCCCCGAGCGATGCACCCATTTGCGCCAGAGCCTCAGCGTGCAACGCAGCAAGCTCCTGAGCATCAGCGCTCAGCTCGCTGTGCGCCGCCCGGAGCGAAGCCACCGACGACCGGAGGACCGCCACATCGCGCGGCCCCAGGCCTCCGGCGTCGCCGCTCATCTCGACGAGCACAGCTTCGAGCTCCGTGTTCATGCGGCGGAGCGATGCCAGCTGGCTGTCGCGGACCGTGGCTTCCTGTGTCAGCCGCGCCGCTGCCTCGCGGGCCGCGTCAGCGTCGGCACGGCTGGCAGCTGCCTCGGCCTCTGCACTCGCCGCTGCGTCCTCGGCATTCAGCCTCGCCCGGTGTGCCGCCGAAAGCCGCTCATCAAGCGTTGCCGACAGGTGCTCCTCATCGGCAGC
Organism: Thecamonas trahens ATCC 50062; assembly: GCF_000142905.1. Classification (NCBI taxonomy): domain Eukaryota; order Apusomonadida; family Apusomonadidae; genus Thecamonas; species Thecamonas trahens. The sequence continues at coordinate 194,563 of NW_013657663.1, read as the reverse complement.
AGCAGCTTCAGCGGTGGCGGCGGCAACAGCAACTGCGCGGGCACGGCCATTGCGCTCGGCCTCGAGCTGGGCAACTAACTCAGCCTCGCGAGCGGCAGCAGCCTCATTGGCGGCGACAAGCTCGGCCTCGAGCTCACGCGCAACCCGCTTTGCCGCGCCCAGCTGTGACGCAAGCGCCAGCAACCGCTGGTCCCGCTCCTCGGCAGCAGAGTGCATGGCCTCGACCTTGGCCTCCAACTCCGCGGTGCGAGCGACAGCGACGGCTTGCGCGTCATCGCTATCGCCGCTCTGCGCGCCACTGGCCTCAAGTCGGCTTACAGCATGTTCGCGAGCCGTCCGCTCGACGACGAGGTCAGCTTGTAGCTGCTGGACTTGGGTCTTCAGCTCACGGATCTGGAGAGCGGCGGCAGCTTTGGGCGAGAGCAGCCCGTCCGAATCCGGCTCGTCGTACTCGTCATATCCCGAGTAGTCGTACTCGTCCGAGCCCGAGTCTGACGTCGGCGTTCCAGACTGCGAGCCCGATAGCAAGTCGGCGTGCGACGGCGGCGCATGAGTCGGCGGCGCCGGTGGCCGAGTCGCATCGTCTAGCGCGCGATCGAGGGCATGGGCCTTGACTCGCCACAGCGGCGCATGCTGGGTGATAAACAGATTGAGAGGGAGGCAGGTGAGTGCCAAGGCCTCCAGATCCCGGACTCCAAGCGAGTGGAGGATGCGGAAGAGGATCTCGCGGTCGAGCCCGAGCAGGTGCGGATAGAGATCGTCCTGCGCGTGCGGCGCCGACGGCACAGGCAGGCGAGCGTGCAGAAACGGCTCGAGATCTTCGATAGAGAGCTTACCGGACGGTGAATCCGAGTTTGAGCCGGACGCGGTGGCGTTGCCGTTGTTGGCGGGCGGCGGAGTGGCAGGCGGCGCGGAGACTTGCGGTTCGACTCTGCGGCGGGTCTTGACCCGCTTGCGCACCCTGGTCCGTACCAGCGTCTCTGGCACATGCGGCGAGGCGTCGCGGTGGACGACCTGCGGCGGCTCGAGCGAAAAGTAGAAGGTCTTGTAGCCCGGCGGCGGGAGCGGGCCGGGCGAGCCCGAGGCCGAGCTCCCGCTACGCTCTTTCCGCGGCCCGGCCTGGGCCTGGCGAGCCCGGGGCCTTTGACGCCGCCGCAGTGGCGGCGAGCCCGACGACGAGCCCGAGTCCATAAACACCACAGCCGACCGTTGGATCTGGTCTGACGGCAGACCGGCCGGACGCATGTCGACCAGTGCCCGCGACGTCAGTGTAGGGCCTGCAACCGTGCCCGACTCCTCCTGCTGCGCATGCGGCCGCGGTGGCGTTGGCGCTACCATCCCCCCCACCCCCCCATCAACAACCGCACGCTCTGTGAGTAGCTCGACCCAGTCCGTGGTAGCACACCATGGCCAGAGCCGCCCCTGGCCATGCCCGCAGGAGCAAACACAAACCGCCTCCCCCCCCCCCCCCCCCACCCGCCTCCACCCTCGCACCCAAGCTCACACCGTACACCGCAAAACCTTGATTGGCATGCTCATAACGGCACCCTCTGTTTCTCGACTGGCACGCCCCAAGTGCACAGTCCAGCAGCAAGGCCCAGTGAGCAGTGTGGTTGACTCTGTGGCACTCGCACTCCCCTCGGCCTGCCTTACTGCCACCCGTTGCCGTCGGTCGGTCGGTTGGAGGAGCGGCAACAGCCACTGCCACCCAGCAACCGCCGCCACCTGCTGCCACTGCCACTGCCACTGCCACTGCCACCCAGCCAACCACCACCCGCCACACGGCTACGGACCAGCTCGAGCTCAACCTCGACCTCGACCTCCTCCACCAGTCGACTTCCCCACCTCACTCTCACCCACATCCCCCTTTGCTCAAAAGGGCATGACCGACGCAGCTGCCACGGCACTGTCCGAGGAGCATGCGCGTATCGAGCAGTACCATGCCCGCTACCCGTCGTCGCTGTCGTTTGGTAACGTCGCCGACGATCGGTCCTTCCGGACGAGAGTGGCCGAGCTGGACCTGGAGCACCTCCTTGACGACTGCTACCAGCTCGAGCGTGCGCGTAGGGCAACATACGGTCGCGCCCTACCGGCTACCTCGACATCCTCCCCTCCTCCAAGCCCTTCTCCGGGTGATAGTACTCTTGGCCCCGTCCCTCTCGCCCTCCCTGTCCCCTACAAGGTACGCCTCCTCTGGCTTTGTCTCACCCGCGCCACACTCCGCGCCAAAATTCCTCTCCAACGCCCCCCCCCCCCAACCCCCCCCCAACCCCCCCCAACCCCAACCCCTGGAACCTTACTCACTCACTCTCTGGTCACCCATACTCACCCTTGCGTATGTTCATGGCGGAAATGACAGCTTCCACACCCGGAGCAGCTGCGATCGGAACGTGACCTGGAGATTGCACGGTTGGCAGTGCTGCCCGACATGTCGCCGCTGGTGGTCCAGGCTGATGTCTTGCGCAACGAGGTGGCGTGGGCTGGAAAGCGCCGATATGAGCTCGACGCAGACATGCCTGCCCTGATCGCAACTTTTCTCAAGCAGTACTCGCGCATGCTGGATGTCAAAGAGGCTCGGCATCACGCGCGATGGGCCAGCTTTGATGTACCGGCCGACAAGCTCTCCGAGCTGATGCCGGTCTTCCGGGCGCGGCTGGCGTCCATTGCCAACGAGCGCCAGGCTGTTCTCGACATGCTTGCGCGACTGGAGCCGCAGATTGCGGCCCGCGAGCGTGCGCTGGGGCTCGGTGCAACGCCGGCCACGTCGACGAGCACGTCTAGGAGCCCGTCACGGAGCACTGGCGGCGGCGACGAAGCCGCGACGCCGCGAACGCCGGACCGGCCGACGCCGTCGCTTGATGCGGCTGGATCCAGCAGCTCGCCGGCCAAGGCTGGGCTGGCCACGCCGGGCGGAGCCGGAGCAGAGGCTGGCAGCGCGAGCGCATCGGCTCGGGCGCCGCCGGTGGTGGTCGAAGAGGCGGAGCTGATGATGTACCTGCGGTGGCTCGTCCACCACAACCGCATTTCATCACGGATTCATCGCCTCCTCGCCAAGGCCACCTGGCTCACCCACTCGCAGCGGACGTCGATGTTCGAGGACGCGCACGAGCTGCTGCGGACCTCGCGGCTTGCGGCCGTCATCAAGCACACGTTTACCCTCTCAGAGACAGAGAGGCACGAGCATCTGATCAACGCCCATAGCATGCCGCTCATGATCACCCACCGGGCCCACATGGACGCACAGCTCGCCGAGCTGCGTGACTTCTGGGAGCTCGACGTCAACCTTGAGGGCATGGACGGTCACGAGTTCCTCTGGATCGCCAACAAGAAGTTCCAGACGGTATTTGTCCTCCAAGAGGTGGACGCCTACTTTCCAGCCTACGACGCGTCGGTCAAGTTTGCGCAGCTCCATCTCGAGGAAAAGTTCTCGTTTGACAAGCTCGCAGTTCCGCAGCGAGTCGCGGACTCGCTCACCATCGACGAGAACACCGTCCACGTCAAGACTGCCGACTGGCTCGACGATGTGCCGTTCACCCCCACGCCCGAGCCGACGCAGCTCCAGCAGGCCGCGCGCATCTTTGGCTCGGTCGACATCCATCCCGGGCTCCAGGCCGAAGCTGCCAACCTGGCCATGGGCGACGTCGAGGAGACGGCCAAGCGACTGCGCCGGTTGATGGAAGACCACACTCGGCGGGCGCTAGGGCTGTCCATTGTTGATGGGGGTGGCTCGTCGGGAGCCCGTGTCCGCTACGACAACACCGAGTACACCCTGCAGCCACCGACGCCGCCGCCACAGGGCGCGCTGGATCAAGACTCGCACAACTTCCTTGCTCCGTCCAAGCTCCTCTCGTTCTACTACCTCCGGCACATCCGCGCCCGCCAGCAGCGGCTGGAGCTCTTGCATCTTCTCAACTACCTCCGGGCCGTCGAGCGGCGGCTTACCGTCGACGCACGCGCCATGGCGAGCGAAAGGGTTGGGTCGGGATCCGGGGCTGACGACGCGGCAGGCATCGACTCGTTTGTCGTCCGCAACGCGTCCGGCGAGCACGTCTCGACGGGTGCGCTGCATGTGATGCCACCCAATCTCGACGAACCGCCGACCCGGGCACACACCGGGCGGTGGGCCACACATCTGCGTGTGCTCGACTCCTCGGGCGTGTACGTCATGTACGATGCCGCCTTAACCGACTTGTCCAATATCGAGGAGGAGTTGGTGGCGGTCGGCTCGCACTACATGTCGCGCGACGCGGACGCTCGGTTCGAGGCCCAAAGCGGGCGACGCGGCGGCGGGCGTGCAGGAGCCGGTAGCGGAACCAACGCCGAGCACGGCGGGAGCGGGCCGGAAGATGGCGCCGACAAGCTTGCGACTGTCGATGCCCTCGCAGTCCTCGGCGATCTATACGAGTCGGAGCTGTGGTTCACCCAGGCCAAGGCCGAGCTGGTCAATGCCTATCTCCACATCTACGAGTGCACGCCCGATCCCGAGGGCGTGGCCAAGGTGGCGCAAGTCATTGTGGACTTGCTCGCAAGTCGGCCGGACCTTGACATGGATGCCGAGTACTTTGCCGAGTCGTATGCAGCCAGCATTGTCAACGTCGAGCTTCACACCCGGCTCATCTCGGAGATGACCGACGCGCTCATCCGCGACGAGCGGCAGTATGTGGCGTTTGTGCACTCGGAGGCGAATGCAGTCGGCACGTCGATGCCGGGCTTCCCCGACGACGTCGCGGCGCGACATGCATACATCCACGTGACGCCTACGACGCCGACAGCGCTGCACCCGTTCGAGTTTGTGCCGCATCTCTACGAGCTGACCAGGCTGCCTGCACTCGCGGCACGCATCCACAGCGTGCTCACCGAGTTTTACACCCAGCTAGCGCCCGGCTCTGTCGGGTCTCGTCGCCGGTCTTCTCTGCTGCGCTCAAGCACGTCATTCTCAAGAAGCTTCTTGTCGAGTGGGCGCTGCTGGAAGAGGAGGAACGCGCACATGACCAGCTCGACGACGCGCTGTCCATGCTCGGCGGTACACTTTGCGACGATGCGGCGCGGCTGGAGACGATTGTGCGGTCTGTGTCGGCTGACGCGACAGCGCAGCAGGCCAAGGCCATGGAGTCGCTCAGCAGTGGAGAGGCGGATCGCAACAGGCTTGGCGGGCTGGGCTCGTCGACAAAGGACTTGCTGCGGCTGTCACGGGCGCGGCGGGCAGCTAACAAGTCGTCGATGTTCTCCGTGGCATCGCTGGTCCGGAATGCGATCGAGCTTGTCCGGCTGCGGGACGGACTGCTCGAGGCGCTGTACGAGACCGAGATTCTGGCGACGCTATACCGTAACCAGTCGCGGCTACTGGGGCATGACCTCGACAAGAACGTGATGAAGCAGTTTTCGTTCAAGACTGATGCGAGCGAGACGGTTGAGTCGGACGCGGTCGATCCGACCGAAGTTGTCTCGACAACGCTCGACTTGCAGATGCAGCTGGCTGTGGGTGAGTTTGACACTTCTTTTGCATCGTTTGACTTTAGCACGGTGGCCGGCATCAAGCGGCTCATTAACGAGGACGGCCTGGTTGCGCTCAGACGAGCGCTCCAAGTGCAGCTTGTGGAGAAGACGCTGCTGACGGCGGCAGTGCTGTCGAACCAGGCTGTTCTGGACCCGATCATTGGGGCGCACATGCTGCGGCGGCATGAGCTACTCGGTCGGCGGTTTGCGGTCAAGATGAAGGAGAAGCTGGCGGCAACGGAAGACGCAGTCTCGCTGCTGGACCTCTCTGTGGCCGGCGGAGCGGCGGCAGCAGCAGCGCGGGTGGCCGACGCCGAGAAGCGGGAGGACCACGAGCTGATCCGCACAAAGCATCAGGAGTTGGCGATGGTCTCGCAAGACTTTTTCTCAGTCCACAACGTCAAACTTCAGGCGCGCAAGACGGTGCTGGCGGCGTACCTCGAAAAATACGGCTACATTCTGCGGACGGCCAAGCCAGACGATGTGCCGGACAAGCTGCGGCAGCTCAAGTCGGAGCTCATAGCATCATACTCGTCGGATGTGGTGCTCGCGGTGTATCCTGTTCTGCTTCGGGCGCAAATCAAGGACGTGGTCAGCCGGGTCCGTGCCACGGTCTCGTCGTGGTCAGGCAACCGCGACTATGACGTGTTTACGCTCGGCACGCTCCAGGACGACATCAACGCAGCAGCAAAGGCGTCTGCTCGCGGAGTTCAGCTAATCGGGTGCGAGCAAACGCTGGCGTCGTTTGCCTCTAGCTCGATGGACTTTATGACCAACACCTTTGGCGCCGGCACCGAGGGCTCGCGCAACTTTGGCGGCTCGCTCTCGATCCGGGACGCGATTCCGTTCCTCTCGCCGTCGATGGTGGCGTGTGGCGTGGGGACGGACGGCACCTCGCAGGACGCACTCGTGGGGATGCCGACGTCGGGGACCGAGTCGGACCGCAAGTTTTTCACCGACGACGGCTCGGCGTTGGTCAACGTGTGGTACCTGCCGACGCCGCGTGGGGTGTCGTACCTACTCGCGCATGCGCCTCAGGCTGTCGAGGTGGTTGGCCTCACGCGAGCGCTGCGGATTTTCCATGCTATGGAGGGTTTGCTCGCGCTGCTCTCGTTTTACTCGCGGCTGGGCCTCTCGGACGCGCACTACAACGATGCCAGCCTCGGGCACTCGACGGCGCTGGAAGAGCTTCACTCGCTGCGGACGCAGATGACGCGGCTGTCGCAGCCGGACGACCCAGACGCGGTGTACCGGTTCTTCAAGGCGCAGCGGGCCAAGTGGTCGCTGCACTTTACGCTGGCGATGCGCCGAGCGCTTGCGTCGTTCCTGGAGCGGGCAAACATGGGACCGGTAGCGCGACTGCGGTGGTACTTGCCGCACGTGGAAGACGGGCAAGACGAGTGGATCCCAAACGTTGCGGCCAAGGATCTGGACCTGGTGTCAATTCTGGAGCCGAGCGACGCGTCCAGCGCGCCGCATGCGTCGGTGGTGGCAGCCGCGGCAGCTGCAGCCCTCGAGAACGGCGGGAGTGGGAGCGACTCGCAGGCGGCATCGCTTTCTGCGTTCTCGTGTCTGGAGTCGACGCTGGCGCTTGTGCCTGACGCAGTGGAGAGCATGGCGACGAGCCAACTTGTCTCTCTCGGTCCGCGGGCTGTGGTGCAGTCCGCGGTGCTCTCGGGTGTGTCGCTGGAGGCTGGCCTGGAGCCGATGGTGCCCGCGGCGTATCTCCGGTACGGACCGCTTGCAGGAACGGCGCACGGCTCGTCGCTGAGCAAGCTCGGGCATGTGCTCGTAGGCCTTCACGAGGCTGATCGGCGGTATGTGCTGAAGGAGTTTGACTTGCTGCAGCACGAGCTCGACGACGCGCTGGCCTCGTCGCACATCTACGTCACGTCGCAACCTGTGGAGGCTGTCTCGCTTCAACTTGTGTACTTGCGGAAGGGGACAGTAGTGACGAACCTCAAGTCTCAGTTCCTGCTTCTCGCGCTCGGACGCGGGCCGCTGGCGACGGCGGCCGAGTACGTTGATCTCAAGGCGGCGTACCACTCGATGATTGTGCCCAAAGTGCTGCTCCTTGCGCGTGCGGCCGGACACTGGCTCCCGCAGCATGACCTCGAGCTCGGGGCTGGCATTGGTGAGGCCTCGCCAAGCATGGAGGAGCTTGAGCAAGTTGTGCCTCGTAAGTTTCTTCTCGACGCGCAGCTGGACCTCCTTGTGGAGGCTCTGGAAGAAGTGCTCATCCGCAAGCAGGCTGCCGAGCTCCGTGGTGTGCAGGCGACTCTGCAGGCAACGCTCGACGGCTCGTCGCGGTTTGCAACGTCAGAGGCGAGTGCGGCGCTGCTCTCGCACGAAATTTCCGACTCGGACTACGGGACCAAGCTGGGGCTCGTGCGCGAGCTCATGGACACGTTTACGCTGCATGGCAGCCGTGTGGAGCCAAGTGGCAGCGGTGATGCGGCGAGCAGCGGGGCGCAGATCGAGGTGACCGAGTCGAGCATTGTCATTCCGACACGGGTGTTCCAGCAGGCGATGGATGAGTTTGCCGGCCGCGTGCACACATGGGGCGCGGAGCGGAACGAGCGGCAGGCTGTGGCAGAGGCACAGTTTGTGGAGCAGCTGCGGCACCGACTGTATGTGGCAGAGCAGGACAAGCGGCATCTGGAGCTGCTGCGAGCTGATGACGAGAAGAAGATCAAGACGCGGGTGCAGGTGGAGGTTGCGGACAAAGGCTATGAGCTCATCCGTCAGATCTCGCACATTTACCGCGAGCTTGCGCGGTTCAAGGAGGCGATGGAGGCGCAGGCTGTGCAAATTCGCGACGAGGTCAAGCAAGAGTACGATGACCTGGTGCACGACCTGTACACACAGTACATCTCAACGCGAGCCAACTTTGAAGAGTACCGCAACTTTCTGTATCAGGAGATCCAGAACGAGCTACACGTGGTGAAGCAAGACTCGATGAAGAAGCTGCTCAACATCTCGCAGCTCCCATCACAGGAGCGGAAGCGTGTGCAGCAGCTTGCGGACCTGGAGGAGGACATGCACAAGCTCAAGACCGTATCGACTAACCTGGAGAAGACGGTGCTGAAGCTCAAGACGATGCACACGCTCAAGGAGATTGCGCTGCGGCAGACGTTTGAGAAGAAGATCCGCGACGAGCAGCGCGAGCGGGTGAAGAAGACAAAGAAGCTGTTTGAGATCCGCGAGACGATGGAGCAGGACAAGGAGATGCTGACGCAGCTGTTGGCGACGACGCAGAACGCACTCTCGAACGCCGAGGCCGAGGTGGAGACGCTGCGTAAGAATCTCGAGCTGCAGCAGCGGAACAAGAAGTCGCTTGTGCACTGGAAGGTGACCAAGTCGCACTTGCTCGACAGCTTGCAGGCCAAGGTCGACCGGTACGAGCGGTGGGGCAACATCGATGTGGACAAGCTACTGTTGGAGCTTGACCGCAAGGACGGCGAGCTCGTGGAGCTGCGTGACAAGGTTGCACGTATGGAGCGTGTGGTGGAGCTTGACGGGCGGCGTCGTGCGCGTGCGTTGGGCAAGCTCAAGTCGCAGCTGGAGCTGGAGCGGTCGCTGAAGGAGCAGGCATTTGAAGAGGTCGAGGGCCTGCGTGCACTGGCGATGGACGCTAATGCACAGGCGTCACTCCCGCTGGAGCGGGCGGCGTGGAAGCAAAAGTACGACGCGCTGCTGGAAGACGTGCAGGCTGTGCGACACGAGAACGAGGTGCTGCGGTCGACGCTCAACCAGCTTGCGGCGCTTCCGGGAGGGCTGACGCGGCCTGTGGCATCACCGGGCTCGCCGTCGGGTGCCGCCGGCCCGTACGTATCGCCAGACCAGTTGCGGCCACTCTCTGCTGCGTCGGACTCTGGGCAAGGCAGCAGTCGCGTGCCGCGGCGGCCGCCGTCAACGGCCTCTGGCGGGTCTCGGGCAAGCTCGCGGCCGGCGTCGCGGACGTCGTCGGCGGGCTCTGTGCCGCTGCGGATGGCTGCGCCGCGGGGCAGTCAGCGGCGATGAGAGGTTTACCTCCTAAAGGCATGCGGGCACTCGGGCGCGTTGCGTCAGCCGCAAAGTAAACATTACATAACGCAGCCGTGTGTTTTGCTCAAGCTGCCGCTGTGGGTGTTTTTGAGCGAGAGTCAAAGCGGGAGGTCCGACTTGAGATGGACGAGTGTGAGCGAGTCAGAGGCGACCTCGCGCTCGAGCGAGTGGATTTGTCGGTCGAGGAGCGAGGCAGTGGCAAGGTCGCTAGCATGATGGGTTGGGTTGGCGAGGCGCTCGGGCGGGACGAGCTGGCCGTCGAGCTGGTAGGCGACGATGCGACGTCGACGTGCAGCACGCTTGCGACGGCGGCGCGGAGCAGCGCCCTCGCCCCGGGGACGGACAATGTCTTCGAGGCTGAGGATAGGCGGCGGCGGCGCGTCAGCGTCAGCGTCAGCATGTGGGCTTGCGAGTGTAGCGGCGGCAGCCGCTTCGGCGAACAGATCGGCGGCGTCCTGAGGCGTGAGGTGTGGGAGCTCGTTGCGGCGACGGGCGTCGAGATCGTCGATGGCGGCGAGGAGTTCGGGATGCCAGGGCCTGCTGCGGCAGGCTGTAGGGAGAAGCGGAATGCAGAGGGCTGCATGCTCGGCAACCTTGTTGAGCTCGCGGGCGGGGTTGATGGCCGGCATAGAGCCGAGCGGTCGAGTGCGGGCGAGCTGGGAGCCGAGCGGGGCGGCGTCGGCGTAGCAGGCGGTGGCGGCGAGAAAGGCGCGGGTGCGCTCGTGATGGGCGTTGAGGACGGGGTTGAGGAATGCAAGATCTGCTGAAGCGTCAAAAGGTGTAAATGCGCCGAGACGCATGACGGCCTTGGAGAGCGCCGCAAAGACGCGTGCGTGATGCGGTGAGGGCAGGTCGGGGGCGAGATGCCAGAGCGACGGCGAGAGGATTGCTGCGGCGAGGAAGCGGAGGATGACAAAGGCGACGACAGCAGTAGTTCCGATGGCCGGAGCAAGGTTGGGAAAGACCGCGTTGGCCGAGTCATGGAGACGGGCGAGGACAAAGGAGCAGACAGCCGGGAGCTTGCTCGCAGAGTCGAGGATGGCACCGAGGTAGCGCTTGAGGAGCTTGACGAGGCCGGCGCGGGCAGGCTGCGAGGACCAGATGCTGCCGGCCGAGTGCGGGGCGAGCCAGTCGGCAGCGGGGACGGCGTAGGTGGCAGCGACGGCGGACTCGAGGGTGGATTTGAGGTAGTGTGCGCCTGACAGCTGAAAGAGCATGTCGATAACTTTGGAGGCGAGCGAGTTGGAGCGGAAGATGACGGACGGGTCCGGGGTGTGCTTGGTGAGGTGGTTGGTGATGACGGCCGGGAGCCGGGAGTAGAGCTCACCTTGAGCGGCCCAGGCCTTGACGAGAGCGGTAGCGAGGTCATCGCGGTCGTGGGAGACGTCAGCAAGGCTTGTGAGCGGCTCGAGATCGTGGGCATGCACGGCAATCCAAAAGGCGGTGTAGTCGGGGAGCGGGAGGATGTACTCGCGGTGGTAGCGGAGTCGAAGGCGGAGGGCGCCGAGCGAGGTCGAAGATGGCATGCCGGTAAACGAAGTGGGACGAAAGGTGGCGAGCAATGAGTCCTGTGGCGAGTCGCGGACCTCAAACCAGCCGTCGAGGACAGCACCGTCGGCATCGAGGTGGGAGAGCGGGACGACGACGAGGCCGAGAAAGTCGTCATGGCCAACTCGGTCAAAGTCCCACAGCTGAAAGACAATGCGGGTAGAAGCCAGGTCGAGGCCCTCAAGATCAAGGGTGAACTCTTCGTCAAAGACTGGGTCGAGGGTCTGGCGGACGACCTTTGTGGAGAAGACGCGGTCCGGCGGCGGGATGTCGGGAGAGCTAGAGGCCGAGTCGACTGAGACTGAGCGAGAGCGGCGAGAAGCTACGCGAGTTGCGCGGTTGATGAGGGCGGCGGCCGGGGCGGCGATGGATGAAGTCAATGCGGAGAGCGAGAGCGAGGTTGGGGCGGCGTCAACGATGTCATGGTCGGCAGTGGCTGCGTCTGCAGCGCGGACGGTGATGTAGGGGTCGGAGAGGCCCGATCTGTCGGAGCCGACGAGGCCGACGGCAGCCATAATCAGGACGCGAACGAGCGTGGGCGAGATGCGGGCCATGCGCAGGTGCAGCTCGCCGGAGATGTGGGTCTGGAAGGGGGCGAGCGGGTGCCAGGCCTCGACGGCGGTGTTGTTGGCCAGGCCCGCCAGCGGAATCTTGACGACACCAAGCTGGCGGGCCGAGTTTGTGTCCGAAACGGTGACAAAGACGGCCGAGGTGTCTGGGCCGAGGGTCAGGCTCAGCTCCTCGCCGAAGAACGGGTCGCACGACGGCGCGGCGGTCCGGGTGGCCACCACGGCGCCGGTGCCGAGGCCGGAGACGGTCACCTTTGCCGCCGGCGGGCTACGAGAGGTACCAAACCGGGACGATGAGGAGAGCAGGTTCTTGCCCTCGGCCACCCGCATGTGCAGAGTCTCTATGACTGTGCATGCTGTGTCGGTCATGGTGGTGGTGGTGAGGGGAGGGGGGGGGGGAGGGGGGGAGGAGTGTTCGGTGTCAGGTTTGGTGGGAGAACGGTGCGTGGCGGGGTACGGTGAGGCGAAGCAGCTGTGGCAGATGGCAAGCGAAATGAAGGAGATGTGTAGAGGCGAGTATAGACTCGGGCTTGCAGTGTAGTCGGGAAGGCTACAGGAGTGAGCCGGTGTTGATGAGCATGAGCCGCGGGACGGAGAACTCATCGATGGCGTAGGTCGGGCCCTCAAAGCCCTCGCCCGAGTCCTTGACGCCGCCGTAGGGCATGGCGTCCATGCGGGTGGTGGGCACGTCGTTGATGACAACGCCACCCATGTCGAGCTTGTTAAAGGCGCGATGGGCGGCGGCGAGCGAGGGGGTGAAGATACCGGTCTGGAGTCCAAACGGCCCGGCGTTGATGGTGTCAAAGACGGCGTCAAGGTCGTCAAAGGTGTGCAGGATGACGACTGGGCCAAAAGCTTCCTCGGCGCAAAGCGGGGCGTCAAAGGCATCGGTGGTCGATGGCGGCGCGGCGATGAGCGTCGGCGAAACAACGTTGGAGCCTTGCTGTGGGCGGTCGCCACCGACGAGCGCCGAAAAGCCCGGGCGGGCGAGAGCGTCGGAAATCTTGTCAGCGAGGGCGGCGGCGGCAGCCGGTGAGATCATCGGGGCACAGACGACGCCCGGCTCGGCCGGATCGCCGCGCGGAAGGGCGGCGACGGCAGTGGTGAGCGCGTCGGTGGCAGCAGGTGCGATGGATGAGTGCAGGAACACGTTTTGGACCGAGATGCATGACTGCCCGGCCTGGCCAAAGCCGGCACGGGCAATGGCGGAGGTGGCGGCGGCGACGTCAGCGCCGGCATCGACGATGGCTGCAGCGTTGCCGCCAAGCTCAAGCACGACCTTGGTCCGGCCGGCGCCTGGCGCAGAGGCCTTGATGCCCCAGCCCACTTTGGGCGAGCCAGTGAACGAGATGCAGTCAATGCCCGGCGAGGAGGTAAAGAGCGGCGCGTCGTCGTCGTGAGCTGGGAGGATGGAGAAGGAGCCCGGAACGTCTGCAAGGCCAGCATCTGCCAGGATCTTGCCCAGCATGAGGGCGGTGGCCGGGGTCGCCGGCGACGGCTTGAGGATCACTGGGCAGCCGGCTGCAATGGCAGGCCCGATCTTGTGAACCGCGAGGTTGACGGGAAAGTTAAAGGGTGCGATGGCGGAGATGAGGCCGATAGGGAATGGCCGGCGGACGTACTCATAGCCGGCGCCCGAGGGATGGGCGCCGAGGCGGCCAGCCTCCTCCAGCGAGCGCGATGAGCCGACGGCATCGGCGCAGAGTCGAAAGGTAGCGACGGCGCGGTCGATCTCGCCGCGGGCGGCGTCAGCCGTCTTGCCGGCCTCAATCATGAGGGCCGAGGCAAAGTCATCGCGGGCGGCGGCGAGGGCGCCCGAGGCGGCGTTGAGCACGTCGCGGCGGGCGGCGAGCGGGAGTGAAGCCATGGCGGGCTTGCCCTCGGTCACGCCGGCAGTCACTGCCGAGGCGATCTGGTCGGCCGACGCGGTTGGCACCTCAGCCACGGTCTCGAGACTGTGCTTGTCGACGAGAGCGAGCGGGGGAGCGGCGCCTGCGACGGCGCGGCCGGCCAGCCACAAGCCCGAGGCGAGGGCTGAGTTGAGGGCCGATGATGTGCGGGAGAGGGCCATGGTGGGAGTTGGGTGGGAGGCTGGCGGGGGGGGAGGGAGGGGGGGGGGGCACCTGGCGTGTGGACCTGCCGCACGGCTCCAGTGGCTCGGGTTCGGGTTCAAGTCATGGATGGAGGACAGAGTGACGGGAGTGTTATCGATGGGAGGCAAGAGTGTAGTGCACTACGCCTTGGGGGTGAAATGGGCAAAGTCAAAGTCAAAGACCTCAGGGATGCCGACGTGCTTGGCCATGGCGGAGAACTCGGGCGTCCACTTGAAGGCCGGGAGGCCGGAGGAGCGAGTGGGGCCGGAGATAAAGTGCATGGAGAGCGAGTCGAGGTCCTTGAGGTGGGCGACCTTGGAGTCGTAGCAGCCGCCAGGGTTGGGCGAGGCCGAGAGATCGCCGCGTGAGCAGATGGCCCACATGGAGTTGCCGTTGGAGAGCGGGTCGTGCTTGTAGTCGTTGTAGCGCATGATGGCCTTCATGGACTCGATGTCGGTGACGTCGGTCTGGTTGCGACGGAAGATGGTGGCTCGCGGCGCAAGCTCGTAAGTGTACGTCTCCGAGCCGGTCTTCTTGACCATGGCGCCGTAGCCTGACATCTCCCAGATGGTGGTGTGGAAGGGCACGTTGTACGAGCCGTAGTAGCCGTTGGCGAGGAGCTCAGTGAGGTCCGAGCCGAGCGAGAGGCCCGGGATCTGGTCCATGACCCAAAAGGTGTTCGGCTGGAGCGGCATGCCCGGGGTGAAGAGCTTGGTGTCGAGGATCATGTACTGGTTCGAGTACGTGCCGGCGTTGAGGTAGGCGTCGAGCTCGAACCACTGCTTGCCGGTGGTGGCGAGCGCGTTGGCGATGCGGACCGACTGCCACGAGAGCATCGAGGTCGAGTTGATGAGATCAAGCAGGTCGTTGTTGAAGATGGCGTTGGTGGTCTGGACCATGACCAGGCCCGACGACATGAGGTAGAAGTCGTCGAGCGACTCGAGGAAGCCGGCATACGACGAAAAGGTCATCTCGCGACCAACGTAGCCGGTCATCGAGAGCGGGAACGAGTAGAACTTGGCGATGCGGACTGTGACTGCGTACTCGAACCAAGCAGAGTGGCCGAAGAACACATCGGTGAGGTCGGGCGTGACCTTGAACAGGCCGGAGCAGTGCGAGGCGGCGTAGAAGAACGACTCGACCTCCTCGTTGGTCATGGCTGCAAAGTCAGGCCGATCGGCAGGGCTCTTGAGCGCGTTGGCCAGGTTGAGCAGGTCGCCGGTCGCTTGCAGGAAGAGCATGACGTTGGCGTCGAGCGCGGGGTTGACTGCCGAAGCGCCGGCGGTGAGCCCGTCGAGCTGGGCCATGAGCAGGCCAGCGTAGACCCAGTATGGCTCGTCGGCATGCGCCACAGCCTGGGCCTTGGTCCACGCCGCCTGATCGGCCAGAAAGGCCGTGACGTTGGCCGGCACCGGCGCGTCCTGGTAGTAGAAGTACTTGACGTTGGCGTATTCGTCGGCGATGCGCTCGGCCGTAAGGGCGCCCTCGAGCATGCCGGCCGCGTACATCTGCACCGCATCCGGGTAAGATGCGTTCGAATACACCTTGAGCGAGCCCCACCCCTGCGAGGCAATGGTGTCGTCCCACGAGCCATACGCCGCCCCGTTGGCGTCCGCCGCGCCAGCCTTAAAGGCACAAGCCCCGCCCGCGTCACAGTAGACGGTGCCGAGTCGGGCTGTCGACGCCGACGCCGCCACCGCGAGCGCCACAGAGAGCACGATTATCCGCAAGAGATGCATACTTGTTGAGGATATGTTGATGAGAGTGCAGTGTGGAGGTGCTTGTTGCAGTCTGCTTTGGTACCGTCGTCGTCGTCGTCGTCGTGTTCCCGTGGCCCTTACTCACATATGCGAGGGGGGGATGGATGGATGGATGGTGTGACAATTTTTTTTGGAGTAAGGGAGGGAGGGGGTGTGTGTGAAAACAATTGGTCCCTCACAGAGGGTGTGAGGTATCGGTAACCTTCCAGAGGGTGGGGGTACTCTGGCGCGTGAGATTGTGGGGACTGTAATAGTTCATGCTGCGGGGGTAGCATGGGGATTCAGGACAGGGTTTCTCCGTTTTAGCCCAACAATCGGTGGCTGCATTTCTACCTGGCGCCAGATGTATTTCCCAGAAAAGAACTATGTGTCATCCCTGTTGCTTCCATCGCCCCCCCCCCTGCCCCCTCTGCCCCCGCCCGCCCCACCGCGCCTGCACTCGACACGCAGCTGTCGACCCTCATCTGTGTAGTTTCGACTCGTTTTGTTCTGTGAGGCACATGGCGGCGGCGTCCAGCTCGCTTCCCACGTCCCCGCCCATGGAGAGGTTCCCTTACGGGCGGTACCACGTCCCTGCGTATGACAGTTGCCCGTTCTCGGCCCTCCCGCCGCCGCACCGACGCAAGCTGATCATGGTGGTCCGCAAGATGGCCAACTGCTCGGACAGGCCGCCATACGCCCCGGCTGCGGAGCGCAAGGCGTCATGCTCGAAAAGATTGCACAGAGAATGATCACTGGAGGCTACGTCGCCGTCGACGGCTACATCATCCGCGATCGATGGTTTGTCGTCGAGCCGGGCGCCTACGTCCATCTGCTCGGCGAGACGTCCCGCTTCGGCGTGCCGGACGATCCGCTGCCGCAAAAGGTGAGACGATCCGAGGTGGTGGCGGCTGATGAGAGCGTTGCTGATGAGGAGCCACTGGACGCTGAAGCCGGCGTTGACGACATCGCAGCATCAGCGTCGGTGGTGCAGCGCTCGCCGCAAGACACGCTCCCGCGCGCCGCGCTCCTCCGCCTCATCCAACGACGCGCGGATGTTGAGCGCAGCTGTCGGTTGCTAGTCGCCTCCACCGAGCAGCAGGTCCGCGAGTTTGTCGTCCTCGATGCCCGGCTCGAGTACGCGTCTCTGCTGCAGATCGACGAGGTGGTCGAGGTGCAGGCAGTGGCGGGGGCGGCGGGCAATCGGCGGCTGTCGTACTCGCCGATCGGCTCTTGCTGGAGACCTCATGGCACCGCGACGACGACGGGTTCATGGTGGTGCCATCACGCGAGGCCGTCCTCCTCCATGGCGCGGATCAGTCGTACCCGATCGCGAACGAGTGGTTCGCGGGCATGCGGTATGCGTGCGATGTGGCAGTCCGCAAGCACTTTCAGTTCTCGGCCTTTGACCGCGGCGCCCTGCGCGCCTTTCTCATCCCGATTCCAGCCGAGGCGGCGGTCCGATGCATCGTCGTCGCCGACAGTGCTCGGCTCACGCCGGAGCTCCTGCTGAGCGACAAGCACCTACCGTACTTTTTCGCCCATTGCTACCTGCTTCCGCCTGCCGGTGAGTGGCCGGTAACCAAGGCACGCGTTGTGCTCCCAACGCGTACGGCGGCACTGTATGAGGCGACGACGGGCGAAATGGTGTCGCCGGCCGAGGCGATGGGCACGAGCGTGCATCCCGCGTGGTCACCGGCGGCCGCGAGCCGTGGCCACGACGATCTCTCTGGCTTCCATGACGCATCCGCCGAGTCAGACCGCGCGGGGCCGTCGAGCGAGGCCGCACCGCCCGCACGCGCTACACCTCGGATTGTCAAGACCAAAGCTCGCTCAAAGACCTCGCTCGCAGAACGCCGCGGCGAGCGTCCCGCCATCAGTGTCGCCATACCGGAGACGCCAAGTCCGGCCGAGATGGTGGCGTCGAGCTTTGGCACACCACGCACGCCCGCAGGCCTCGTTCTCTATCCTCATCAGCGGCGGACGGTAAGATGGATGATGCAGCGCGAGGCCGAGGTTGTTGACCTCTCGCTCCCCCTTGTCCGCACCTACCAGGGGCTCTTCGTTGACGAGTACGGCCTCCAGCAGGAGCCGATGGAGCTTGCAACGACGGCTGTAGCGATACCACCGGGAGGCCTCGTGGCGCACCCTGTCGGCTCGGGCAAGACAGTGATGACGGCAGCGCTGATTGGGCGCAGCCGCGGGCGGGCGGCAGGCGCGACGCTTGTCCTCGTTCCGGACCACATTGTGGCGCAGTGGATCGCGGAGCTTGCGCGGTTTGTGCCGGATCTCATTGTCACCGCGCTCGACCCGAGCAATCCGACGTCGATGAATTTTAAGCGCGCCGATGTTGACGTCTGCATCGCACCTCACTCTGGCCTTGTGTCAGCCTCGAATGCGATGCGGTCGCGGCTGGCGAACGAGTCGTGGTTCCGCATCGTCATCGACGAAGCGCACGAGGTTGACAGCAGCGCGGTTGGCATTTTCATTTCGTCGCTCACGGTGCAGATCCGGTGGCTCCTCACTGCCACGCCGCAGCCGCTGCAGGCGCTGATGACAATGGTGCTTGGTGGAGCAGGCGAGTCACACGAGCGAATTCGTGCGCCGTTTCTGAGGACGTGCACCGTCCGCGACGCCGCCGCCGACTGCCTCCCGGTCCCGCCGCTCGAATACCACATGATGCCGGTAGTTCTCTCATGGCAGGAGACCAGTGTGCTCCACGCACAGGCGCTCGCCGGCAACCTACAGGCGACGGTGCGGCTGGCGTCGTACTTTGCGGAGCTCGACTCTGTGACCGGGGCTGTGAGCGGGTCCGCGGCGGTTGGCAACGTCAGCACGCCTGGCTCTGAGATCGCTGTCTTTGGCTCGCTCGACGAGTGGGTGGCGCGCTCGCGGACTGCAATTGCCGACGAGATTGCTCGGCTTGAGGCAAAGCTCGAGAGTCTCGAGCGGGAGATAGCTGAGGCCATGGCTGCGGTCCGCGCCGAGCGAGAGGCTGCGGTGGCGACCGCCGAAGCGGCACTCGCGCTCAAGAGCCAGGCCGAGATCGAAGCTGACATCGCGCGGGCACTTGCAGCGCTTCCGCACGGACCTGAGATTGTCGCGCATGTGGTTGGCTCTGAGAGATGCGGGCGTGTGTGCCTTCCGCGGGCGTGGGAGGCGAGTGGCGAGGCGGCCAAGGCTGTGCTGAGCGAGTTCAAGGCATGCTTGGCAGATGCGTTTCTGCAGCGAGTCACCTCGATCGCCGACGGGGACGGGCGCGAGCTTGAGTCGTGCCAGGCGGTAGCGGCGGCCGGGAAGGTCTACGTCTGCCTTGTGGACGATCCGCGGACGGACTGGACGCTGCGGGCAGAGCGGCGGCGAGCGCGGATGCTGGCGCAAGCGGGCGTGACACCGCGCGGCGCAGTGGTGGACACTGCGAGTGAGGGTGCCGGGAGCGAGGTTGCGGGCGTGGACGCCGAGCTGGTTGCGGAGCGCGACCAAGCCGAGGCAGGCATTGCGAGCAAATCGCAGCTGCTGCGGTTCATGGACTCTGTGAGCCAGCTCCTCGCGTCGGAGGAGACCGAGTGCAGCGTGTGCTTTGAGACGATGTACGGGTCGACGGTGACGATGCTGCCGTGCCTCCACCCGTTCTGCGCCACGTGCGTGATGGCGGTGTACGGCGACAAAGACACTGCCGAATGCCCGATGTGCCGGGCGCCAACGCCGCGGCGGACGCTCTGCACGTTTGAGTGTGTGCGGGGATCGTCCGAGGACGCCGCGGCGGAGGAGGCGGCAGCAGCGGCGCCGGCTCCGTTCCGCGGCTCCAAGGTTGCCGCTTTGACGGGTGCAGTGCAGAGCATTCTCGCGTCTGGGGGCGACGACAAGATTGTGGTGTTTGGCCAGTGGGCGTCGCTGCTGGAGCAGATTGCGTGTGCGTTGGACGAGGCCGGCGTTTTGGCGCACACGCTCGAGGGGACGATGGCGAAGCGCGGACGTGTGCTGGAGCAGTTCCGGGAGGGTGGCGAGGACTCGAGCCGTGTGCTGCTGCTCTCGCTAGAGTCGCATGCGTCCGGGATTAACCTGGACATGGCAAACCACGTGTTCATTGTCCACCCGTACGTGCCGGGGTGGGCGCAGTCTGGGTCTGTGGTGCCGCTGGGCGAGGCGCAGGCGTTCGAGCGGCAGGCTGTGGGCCGTGTGCACCGGTTTCCGCAGAGCAAGGTGACGCACGTGTACCGGCTGTACGCACGCGGAAGTGTGGAGGAGGAGATGTATCACGCGTGGGGCTGGGCGTGAGCTACGCTACGAGAGGTGGACCGGCGCGGCCCCGCTAGCCATGGCGTGGCAGTAGATGACCTGGGCGTGGAGCTTGAAAAAGTCGCCGGAAAAGTTGAAGAATTGGTGCATGCAGCCGTCGGTGGTGTAGACCTGGATGGCGTTCGGATCTGCGGTGGCCGGCGCGGGGCGAGGACCGGGACGGGCGAGCCGGCCATCTTGGAGGCGCGAGCAGCGACGATGGACGAGACGGTGGTGTAGGGGATGAGGACGGGAGAGCCCGCAACCTCAAAGCCAAAGTAGTTGAGGAAGAGGTGGAAGACAACCGAGACGGCATCAGTACCGTTGATGAGCTTGCACTTGGACTCGCCGAGGACGGGCTCAGACTGGTGGAGCTTAAAGGCGGTGTGGACCGGAGTCGGGGCGGCAAGGACCGGGAGCGTCCGCTGGCCGTTGTTGAGGGTGCGGTCCCAGATAAGGTGGAGCCAAGTGGCGATGGGCTCCATCTTTGTCGGGTCGAGGACGACGGTGTGGATGAGGCCGTCGTTGCAGTAGACCTGGAGCACGTTAGCGCGCGAGCCATGCGGGGTGTCGATGATGACCGGCTCTTCCTTCTTGTTCTTGTAGTTGGGGCAAGTACGTGCGATGATGTGGGTGATGGTGAGCATGTCGATCTTGACCTTGACCTCCTTGGAGTGGGTGATGGTGTAGACGCAGAGGAGCGAGGGCGTGATGTACATCTGGCCCGAGAGCGGACTGGCACCATTGAGGAGCACGCACTGGGCGTCGGCGAGCATGGGCTGGTCCGGCGCGAGCTCAAAAGCGGCGCGGAACTTTTTGGCGTCGTAGGTGACGCCCATGGCGACGCCCATCTGGGCCTTGGCCAGCGTTGCCGACTGCTTCATGTCGTTGAAGGTCGAGGTGATCGACTTCATGAACCCACGCTTCTTCTTCTTCTCCGGCGGCGGGGCGGCCGGCGCGGCTGGTGCCGACGGACTGACATCGGTCATCTTGTACGTGGCGGCGGTGGCGCCGGCGGCGCCGGCGGCGGCAGCGGCGGCACCAACGGCCGACGAAGCCGGCGGCGGGGCCGACGACGCGTCTGGAGCAGCAGGAGCGGTAACAGAGGCGGGCGGGCCGGTCGACGGTGAGGCGAGGAAGGTGATGGCGGACTCGCAGGCAAGGGCATCGGCCGAGACCAGCAGCATGATGAGGGCGTGGAGGTCCGAGACCGACCGGCCGGCGAGCTTGCGGGCGACCTGGTCCACCGCCGACTGCGACGGCGGCGCCCGACTGGACGACGGGGTCGACGGCGGCGCGTGGGCCGGCTTGGGCGCAGCCGAGGTGGGCGGGATGTACGGTGGCGGTGCGCCGTCGAATGACGGGGGCGGGGCGGACGACATGGGTGACGGACGAGTGGTGGTGGCGCGGGGGGGGAGGGAGGAAGGTGATCGGAACGGAGTGGCGGTGGTTGGCGGCGGCGGGCGGGCCATCGCGGTGATCGCTCATCGACGCCCATGCCTTGTGGTCCTTGATGGCGTAGTTTCTTCTACGAGCGCTATGTGTGGAGCGTATGTAAGTGAATGTGGGGGTTCGCCTGGTGTTCGCGTTACGGGAGGGGCGGTTCGGAGGGGGGGGGGAAGGAGGGGCGGATGGCCCGGCGACAATTTGATTTGCGATCGGTCCATTTTGGGAAGGGAGTTGGGACGGCAAAGCAGCAAAACGTGTCCCATGGTCCGTTTACTTTTGATCACGGCTGGCAGAGTCATGCGGGGGTAGCAGCGGCATCCGAACGGCTGCGATGCCGGTAGAGTTGGAGAAGTGTCCGGGGTGAGAGCAGAGAGAGTATGCCATCACTCCAATTGTGTGTGGGTGTGATCTGTGTTGAATATGGCCGGCACTCCTGCTTTTGCTGAGAAGAGCTCTTGCTGGCGATGTGCTGGCTTGCGGATGGAGGACCAGCCAGCGCTAGGGTGCCAGCACTAGCATGCGGTGGCTCGATCAAACACGTGAGTTACGCTGCGATGCGACGGATGGTGTGTCTCCACCCCACTCGAGCAGTCGGGCGCATGGGCTGCGCCGTGACATGGTAGAATCGTCAGTCGAGACTTGCCGGGTCATGAGGCACTGCGCGTGGGCAGGCAGACGGCCAGGGCGGTAGGACTCGACTTAAGAGTATGTCAGGAGTGGAGGAGCTCATTGCGCTGCAGAGCGCAGGGTGCGGGCGAACGACGGGGACGGCAGTGGTGGCTGCGGCGGAGGCGCACGTGAAGGAGGCCATGGCGGCACATGACGCGTCGCACGACTACGCGCACATCGCTCGGGTCCGCGAGGTGGCGCTGCGGCTGGCGGAGATGGAGGGCATCGAGGACGGCGACGAGCTGGAGGTCATCGAGCTGGCGGCGCTGCTCCACGATCTTCACGACTACAAGTACTCGGGCTCGCTGACGGCCGGAGCCGAGGCCGCGGCCGAGTTCCTGGCCGGAGCCGGGATGGAGGCCGAGCGGGCTGCGGCGGTGGTAGACATCATCAACTCTGTCGGGTTCAAGAACGAGGTCGGCGGGCGTGTCGAGGTCAAGTCGGTGGCCCACGGAGTGGTGCAGGATGCGGATCGGCTGGACGCCATCGGGGCGCTCGGCATCGCCCGCACCTTTTCCTACGGCGGCCGCAAAGGCCGCCCGTTCTACTCGATGGCTGCGGTTGACGCCGACGCCGACGCCGCGCTTCCAGCCAGTGGCCTCACCACTGAGGAGTATGTCCAGCGCGATGCGGCGACGCTGGCCCACTTTTACGAGAAGCTGCTGCGGCTGAAAGAGATGATGAAGACGGGGCCGGGCGCGAGCTTGCTGCCGGCCGGCACGCCTTTATGGAGGCCTTTCTCACCCAGTTCTACGCCGAGGCGCGCGGCGATGCGTGAGCGACGGGCGGGATAGCGAGGTAGTTGCGAAAATGCGGCTGGTTCACTTGTTCGGCTGCGGGGTGATGCGGAGGTAGGGGTAGACGGCGTTGTAGCCCTTGGGAAAGAGCGAGTCGGCCTCGTCGTTAGAGACCGAAGGCACGATAACCACATCGTCGCCATCCTTCCAGTCGACGGGCGTGCCAACCTTGTGGTACTCGGTCAGCTGCAGCGAGTCCAGGACTCGGAGGATCTCGTCGAACGAGCGCCCGGTGGCGGCCGGGTAGGTGAGGGTGAGGCGGAGCGACTTGTCGGGCCCGATGACAAAGACCGAGCGGACGGTGTGGGTCGAGTCTGCCGCGGGATGGATCATGTCATACAGCTCGGCGACCTTGCGGTCGGCATCGGCGAGGATCGGGTACGTCACCGAGGTCGACGAGAACTCCTCCACGTCCTTAACCCACTTGTGATGGGCCTCGACCGGATCCACCGAGAGCGCGATCACCTTTGTGTTCCGCTTCTCAAACTCGGGCAGCAGCTGCGCCACCCGCCCGAGCTCCGTGGTGCAGATCGGCGTGTCGTCTGGCGGCCGAGTGACGAGCGCGCGGCGATGGGTGATGATGGCGTCAGAGCGGGGTGAGTGAGCGTGCGCTGTCACATGTGGTTATGTGTGGGCTGAGTGTGGGCATGTGTGGGTGTGTGGCCCCTCCCCCCCCCCCCCCCCCCCTCCCCCTCCTCTCCCTTCCCTCACGATGGTCATGGTCATGGCCCACCGTCGTATGCACGTACCGGCTGGGTGTGAGAAGAGGATGCCCCACGAGTCGCCCAGGTACTCGTACAGGTCCACCACACCGTGGGTTGACTCCTGGCTAAAGTTGGGCACCTGGTCGCCCAGACGGAGGGCGGCAGCAGCAGCGGCGGAGGAGAACGGCGCAGCAGCAGCAGCAGCAGCAGCAGCAGCAGCAGCAGCAGTGGTGGTGGTAGTAGCACCACTTGCATTGATGCTGGCACTCATCATGCTCGTCAGCGCAGGCATGGTAGTCCCCACCATCCGGGTGGCAAGGCGGAACATGATGTGGTTGTTCGGTGGAAGGAGAGGGGGAGGAGGATGAGAAAAAAAACAAAGTCAGGTGGCGTACTGGCGTGGCATGGACTGGCAAGAGCCGAGGGGCATCATGTCGCATCCATGGCGGCATCGCTGCAGTCTGCCAGGTCTACTGCAGTCTTCCAGGTGCGATGCTGAAAGCCAGTTGTCCGGTTGGCAGGCGATTGCAGCGAGCGGAGGGGGGGGGGGGGGGGGGTAGAAGGACTCAAACACGACGTGCAGTGGGGCAAGAGTGACAGGAGCAAGGCGGGCCCTGGCTGATGCGTGGTCATAAGGCAGACGATGGGTCGGGAGCTGACTGCTTGCCGAGGACGACGGTCGAGGTGACGGCAGCCTTGGTTGTTGCAAAGTGTCGCTGCTGGGCGGCGATAGCAGCCATCCAGGCGTCGCGAGCGTCAGTGCGGAACAGGTGCTTTCCACCTGACGGCGAGATGAGGCGGAAGCCGCGCTTGGTGGCCTTGATGCTGGCGTCGGCCACCATCAGATAGTGCTGCGGCGTTTTGTTCTTGGGCGAGTCGTAGACCTCAAGCACACACTGCGAGAGGACGAACCAGAGCGGAACAAAGCCGGCCTTTGGGCGCGCCGATGACTTGAGCTCCATCGCGCCCATCATCCTCTGAGCATCAGCGGGGCGCGGCTGCCCCTGCGGCGTGCAACTCTTGTCGTCTCGCGCCTTGCGCCTCAGCGGGCGCAGCGGCTGCTTCCGCGGCTGCTTCCGCGGCTGCTTCTGCGGTGCAGCGGGATCCGACTTGATCGCTACTGGGGAGGAGGATTCCTGGGTCAGCTGAGGAGCAGCGGCCGGAGAAGGAGACGGCGATGGGGCAGGAGGCGGGGCAGGAGGCGGGGTGGGAGATGGCTCTGCGTCCGGGTCAGGCCAGGCATCGGGCAGATCGGCCGAGGTGGTGTCCGAGGCAGCTAGGTCCGAGACGGCGAGGGCAAAGGCGGAGCGCATAGTGAGCGGCAGCAGGGCGCGGATGCGTGAGTAGTTGAGGGCGAGCAGGGCGACTCCGTCGATGTGCTGGTGGGCAAGGAGGGCGGGCAGCGAGGGGGTGGACGGGAAAGCCATGTGTGCCCACCGCGCCACCTCGTCGACGCTCCACTCGGCAGGCCTCCTCCCTGTCGCCATCCTCTGTCCGGTTGGGTGTGTTGATGTTGCGCGGGAGGAGTGTCCTACTGTCGTCCCAGCACGCCCACCCACCGGCCGCCCATGTCCCGCCCGGCACCAGCCGCCCATCGCCCGCCCATCGCCCATTGCCCGCCCGGCACCAGCCGCCCATCGCCCGCCCATCGCCCATTGCCCGCCCGGCACCAGCCACCCATCGCCCATTGCCCGCCCGGCACCAGCCACCCATCGCCCATTGCCCGCCCGCCACCAGCCGCCCATCGCCCGCCGCCCATCGCCCATTGCCCGCCCATTGTCCGCCCGGCACCAGCCGCCCATCGCCCGCCCATCGCCCATTGCCCGCCCGCCACCAGCCACCCATCGCCCATGTCCCGCCCGGCACCAGCCGCCCATCACCCGCCCATCGCCCATTGCCCGCCCATTGCCCGCCCGGCACCAGCCACCCATCGCCCATTGCCCGCCCAGCACCAGCCACCCATCGCCCATTGCCCGCCCGGCACCAGCCGCCCATCGCCCGCCGCCCATCGCCCATTGCCCGCCCGCCACCAGCCGCTCGCCACCGGCCGCTCGCCACGGGCCGATCCAGGCGGCAGCCGAGCCGGCCACCCAGCTGTGAGGCCGGCCAGCGTACCGCGGGGCCATCGCACGGTACCTCACCCCACCCCACCCCACCCCCGAGAGTGAAGACAAGGACCTGGAGGTATGCGTGTGCGTGTGCGTGTACAGGTCGGCGGGCGGCGCGAGGTGGTGGACAAGGTGCGGCTGGACGTGGAGGACTCGGTGGCCGACAACAAGGTCGGCATGCTGGGCAAGCGCCTCGGCCTGCCGCTCGACTCGGACTGGGCGGCCCTGGTGCTGTACAGGCTCAATGCGGCGGGTACACACGTCGACCGCATCGTGCCGGATGACGACAACCTGGCCGCCTGGCCCGAAGCTGCCGCTGCTGCTCCCGCTGCCGCTGCTGATTCCGATGCCGATGCCGATGCTGATGCCGATGCTGATGCCGCACGACGCCAGGCGGGCACTGTATGGCTGCTGGTCTCGGACACGGTGGGGCTGGAAGCTGGACATCGGGTGGCGTATCCGCTCGAGGACGCTGGCGGAAAAGCGGCGCACCGGCGCCGGAGCAGTCACTGCAGGCGACGTCGGCGTTCAATGCGGTGGCCGACGACGACGATGCCGAGTTTCTCTCGGCCCTCGGGGCACCAGTCGAAGCGGAAGACGGCCTGGTGTACGACAATGTGGCGAAGGAGTGGTCGTCGCCGGCAACAGGTACCGCGGTGGCTGCGCCCAAGGACGCACCGGCCGACGAGCTCAAGGCCGCGCTTGCCGAGGCGCCGACCGACGACTTTGATGCTCTCTCTGAGACCGAGGGCTCGCTCTCGGGCTCGCCAGCGGCGGGCAGCGACTCGGCCTCGTCGGTGGCGTTTTCCCACTCGATATCGGTCGCCAGTGTGAGTTCCAGCGACAGCAATGACAGTGCCAGCTCGAGCACCAGCACCAGCACCAGCACCAGCTCGGTGCCTGCCCCCAGTGATCCGTCGTCAGCTTCGGACGCAGGGTCTGCCACTGCGGCGTCTGCAGAGGTGCAAGACAGCGGCTCTGGAGCAGTTGCGGTCGAAGCCGCCTCGACCGCATCGTCTGCGGCCGGGCCGGGCTTGGGCCCATTGCCGTCTGCTCAGCCCTCGCCTGCGTCGTCTGCGCAGCCATCACCCACCTCCTCCGCCCAACCATCACCCACGCCCTCCGCCCAACCATCTTTCACCTCCTCCGCCCAACCATCACCCACATCCTCCGCCCAACCATCACCCACGCCCTCCGCCCAACCATCACCCACCTCCTCCGCCCAACCATCACCCACCTCCTCCGCCCAACCATCACCCACCTCCTCCGCCCAACCATCACCCACCTCCTCCGCCCAACCATCACCCACCTCCTCCGCCCAACCATCACCCACGCCCTCCGCCCAACCATCACCCACATCCTCCGCCCAACCATCACCCACGCCCTCCGCCCAACCATCACCCACCTCCTCCGCCCAACCATCACCCACGCCCTCCGCCCAACCATCACCCACCTCCTCCGCCCAACCATCACCCACGCCCTCCGCTCAACCATCACCCACGCCCTCCGCCCAACCATCACCCACGCCCTCCGCCCACTCCTCACCCAGATCCTCGCCACGACCTAGTCTCGACGACGACTTTGAATCCGAGTCGACATCATCAGCATCGGGCACCTCTGACTGCAGCGAGGATGTCATGTCTGCCGACGCCGACGAGCCGTCGTCGGCCGACGAAACCCCGGCGGCTTCATCTCTCGAAGCTATTGCTTTGGAGCTGGAGCACGAGCGGGCGGCGCGCCGCAAGCTAGAGGCAGAAGTCGAGCGCCTGCGGCAGGTCGAGCTCCAGGTCAAGTCGCTCGAGTCCGAGCTCTCGCGCTCGCGCAATGCCGAGTCGGCGTCGGTGGCATCATCGCGGGCCCGGGCCCGGGCTCACGCCCGCTCGCGGACGCTAGAGAAGAACCCTTTGCCGCCACCAGCCAAGTCGCGGCCTAAGACCGCCGAGCCCATTGCGCAGCGACGCGCCCGCCGCGCGCCGGCCAAGTCGCGGGCGCAGTCGCCGCAGACCCGCAAGCCACGGGCAGCAGCGACCGCGCGCACTCCGCCGCGTCCGGCATCGGCGGCCGCCTCGTCGCGGCGCTCGCGCTGCATTCCACCGCCGATCTCGCCGCAGGCCGACGCTGCGTACCAGCAGTGGCTCTCTCGCAAGCGAGCGGCAGCGCGGCGGAAACGCGAAGCCGCAGCCGCCGACGCGGCTGCTGCCGCCGCCGCCCGCGACGAGCGAGAAAAAGAAGCTCAAGGCCATTCTCACCCGACGCGGCGCCTTTGTCCCACCATGGATGCTCCGCGACATCATGGACGAGCTCCGGGACCTGGGCATCGGTGTCAACGTCGACACTCTCTACGAGCCGCACCGTTGGTGGCGGCTTGCCTGAGCTGGGCCGGCTCCGCCTGTTTGGGGCCGCTGCGAAGAAATTCCCCAAACGGGCGCAAACGGGTGCGCACTGGCGGCGGCAAGAAAACCCGCACGTCTCCGCTCACCACACTCGCAGAGTGCACAGCCCGCATACTGTCATTGAACTCTTCACCTCGCCTATTCCCACACATCAGGACCTAGCTATGCCTGCCGAAACCACATCGTTTCTTCCGCTGCCCACACCCGCCACGCCGGGCGACGACGCCAAGCTCCGCGCCATCTTCGACTCGTTTTCCGGCGGCAGTGCGCGGCTCTCGCGCGATGGCATGCTCGAGGTCATCTGCGCCACCCAGGACGTGAGCCGCACTGTCGCGGCGTCCCAGGTTGACCTCTCGTTGCAGGCCATGGGCGAGTACGCCGTGCTAGGCGACTACATCAACGCTGCAGGCGTCACCTTTGAGGGCTTCAAGCTCGCCTACACTCAGTTTGCCGAGACCTCGGTCGACGAGGACTACTTCCTGCTCGAGGCCTTTGGTCTTCTCTCGGCTGCTGCCACCGCCGGCGGCAACGATTCGTCTGACGAGTAAACGTTTGGCGCTGCTGTCTTTACTGCGGCCTGACCCCGTCAGCCGGGAGCCATCCGCGCGGGCGCAGCATCATCAGTCAAAGTGCGCCGAGCGCGCTCGTGACGGCCCGCCCGACGTCATCGAGTGTATAGCCTCGTTGATGGCGTCCAGAATGGTGGTGATCCACGACTTGGACGCCGCAGCGAGACCGGCTGCACCGGCTGCGACGCCAGACCCACGTCCAGCGCCATGGTCGATGCCGCCCATCGCCGCCGACGCGCCGGGCATCGGCAGCGCCGTGTCGTTGGCCGACGATGAGATGAAGAACAGGAACGGCACGAGCCAGATGCACAGTCCAAAGTACGAGATGACAAACGAGAACGGGTACCACGTCGATGAAAAGTAGCGGAACCACATCCAGTGGTCGAGCCCGAGTCCCACCACCGACGCCACCGTCTTGGCTGACACCAGCGGGATAAACGGAAACGTGGCCAGGTTTGATGCATACACCGCATGCGCTGCCAGACCCCACATCGTCGGCAGCAGCGGCAGTCCATCAACAAGCCACACACGCCCGCACTCCCACCACGCCCACAATGATCCACCTGATGATCATCTTGGTCAGCATCGTGTACTCTTCCACCAGCTCCGCCAGGTAGTACAGCCCGCATGCTGTCCCACCATGTCATCCACGTCCATCGTCCGCCATATCGAGGAACAGTGCGATCGAGCCAGTCCGTAGTCCCCCGATTCCCGGTGCCCCAGTCCCCGGTCCCCAGCAGTACGGCCAACATGCCCATTCCCCCCCATTCCCCCCATCCCCCCGCACCGCCACCGCCACCGCCATCATCGCCACCCAATCCCATCGCCATTCCCGCCCATCATCCACTCGTCAGTTCCCCATCCCTACCGCTTCCGCCGCCCCCTCCTCCCCCTCCACGCCCCTTGCCCGTCCCCTCTCCCCCCCCCCCCCCCCCCCCCCCACACACACAAACCCCCACGTACCCACACAGAGTGTCAGCAGTACAAAGAACACCCCCGTGCCCAGCAGCGAGACCAGATACAGCCCCCATGCGTCGGCCCCGTCGTACATGCTCTCTGACGTCAGTCGAGTCTTCCCTCTTCCCACCCGTCCTTTACTCGCTCACCCATGGCCAGCTATGCCTCGGACAAGACTGCAGTACGCGAGCGCTTCTCTGCTTTCCCCGCTTGCGGCATGAGCTGGCATGCTGCTCTCGTTCGGCTGACCCGCAAGGTCGGCCACAATCGCAATCGCTTCGTTTGGATCGGAGAAGAGCGCCACGGTTGGATGGTCTGCGGCGTACGCTGTGTTCGATGCCGAAGCCCGCAGCGCAAGCGGGATGCCTAGCGCGGCGGCCTCGAGCACCGCGTTGGCCAGGCCTTCCGAGTGCGAGGTGTTGAGCAGAACCCGCGCATTCGCAAGGAGCGCCATCGCCGCGCCGTGGGAAACGCAGTCGTGGAGCACAATGCCCGGCCCGGTCGCCAGCACCCCTGGCGACGACGCGGCTTGGCACCCCCCGCAGCCATCGCCGCGTCCAGCACACCGCGATCCAGCACCGGGCCGACCACAACCAGCTCCAGCCCGCCCGTCAGCCCGCTCTTCCACGCCTGCCGCCACGCGCTCAGCAGAAACCCGGGATCCTTGACGCTGCGGAAAGAGGCGAGGAGCAGCGCGTACGACTGCGGCGCCAGCGCCGCCAGCGCCGGAGCGCTAGCCTCTAGCGCCTCGACATCCACCTCCGGTACACCCACTTCGGGCGGAATGACCATTAGCCCGGGCATCGGCAGGCCGAGCGCCTCGCCGGCCGCCACCACCGACTCGCTAAAGGCAACGCATGCATGCGCGCCCTCCAGCGCCGCCCGCATCACCGGCCCACGGACCGGATGCTTGGCAAAGACCTCAGCCTCGTTCACGTCCGTTCCGCCAAAGATCACCGCGTATGGACAGCCGAGTGAGGAGAGGACCTCCGCCGATCGAAAGGCATGGATGCCCAGCGCCACGTCGGGCGCAGGCACGTCCGCCGGCCACTCCCCGCCGTCCTCGCTCGCCACGTCGACCAGCACCACCTCGCCCACACCTGCCAGCGCCGCCGCAACACGCAGCGCAGTCGTTCGGTTACCGGTCCCCTTTCGCATGCTCCCCACAAGGCCCACACGCATCACACCACAAACTCGCCGCCCGTCCAATCCCGAGTCGAGTGCTGCCCCGCCGTCTCGCTGCGCGCCCACCGCCCCCGCCCGCCCGCTCCTCCTCCTTCCTCCGCCCGCTGCTCGTTTACTGACCCAATCCGACCTCCCGCAGCCGTGCCACAGCAGAACCGAGCCCCGCCCGTGCCCTGTCGGCAATCGCAGGAAGCTCGCTCTCGCTCGCGGTTGTCATGTCCCATGGCGAGAGCTGATCAAAGACGGCGAAGAGCGCCTCGCGGACCGCAAAGTTCGGCATGTTGCCGTAGTGGACCACGCTCTCACCAAGTGCCTCAAAGTGCGGTGCAAGACGGTCGAGGAGCTCGCGCCGCGCCTGCTTGCTCACGTCTTCCAGATCGTCAAAGCCGTCCAGGAGATCGACCTCGATCGGCGCCGAGCAGCCCCACTCCCAATCGAGCACCGCCTGCAGCTCGCCGGTCTTGCAGTCAACCATCACGTTGCGGAAGGCGAGATCGCCATGTGAGAGCACCATCCGCGATCCTTTGTCGAGATCCACTCTCGCAAGCACTTCCCTGGCCACGCGATACGCTTCGTCCGCCGCCTCGTGCATCGCCGCCATCCCCTGGCTCTTCTTCGAGCGTTCGTACATGTACTCCAGTCGCGCCTCGTAGTACTGCTGTACCCGCGCCGGCGTGCCCATCCACTCGTTATCGAATGCTGGTGTAATGTTGGCCTCACCCACCACATCGCTTGTCATATCCACCGCGCCAGCTCGCGGAAAGACCACGGCCTGCAGCGCCGCGATCACTGCGACCATCTGCGCTAGCGCGCGTTCTTGCGCCGCATTGCTCATCGCGCCCCACACATCCACCATGCACTCGCCGTCCACCGCGTCCATCAGCAGTGACCGAACCTCGCACTGCGCAACCGCCTTGCCCTCCACATCATGTCCGCGCACTACCGGCAGCCGGACGCTAGGAAGCAGCATCGGGAGTGCCTGCAGCAACTTGAGCTCCTGCACGTGCTTCCGCTCCGGCCAAGACATCGCCGACACTCGCAATGCAAACCGTGTGTCGCTACCCTCGACCAGAAACACACAGTTGTTCCATCCTGTCGGCACGCGCCGCACCTTCATCACGTCCTTGTCCCACGGAGCGGCCTCGGGCGCCAGTGCGGCGCAGATCTCCTTGACATCGCCTCCCGTCACTACGAGTCCCACCAGGTGCGGCGAGCCCGATGGATGACTACCCTCCAGTGAGTTGCCTTGGTCACTTGCACTACAGCTCATTCCTATTCTTTGGCGTGCTTTGCTGTATCTCTACCTTGCCAGGAAGCCGTTCTGCTTCTGTGCTGCCTTTTTCTTGGCTCGCGTGCAAGAACACTCCAAATCGTTCCCCAGAACAATCACACGCATTTGCGACCATCACAGCGAATCGTACCCGGCGTTGTGACCAGCCTTGCCCCGCGAGCCCTTGACCAGCGTCACAATCGGATGGGCCACGTAGACACACATGTATCCGAGCACGGCACCAATGGCAGCCGTGAGCAATACCGTCATACCCACAATCGAACCCGTATCGCGGGTCTCCTGCAAATTCTGCACGCTCACCACCACAAACGCACTGACCACAAGCTGTGCCACGTCCATCGTGAGCGCCGCCCGGTTCTCGTACGGCCGCCACGCCATACACGATACTATCCCACCCAGGAGCAGCACAAGGAGCATTGGTGCCACAAACACCGAGCCGCGCGGGAGAACCGCCGCCACAAGCGCAAACGCAAGCCGCCGCACCATCACCGCTCCTTCGTACCACCACCGCTCCGGCTCCAGCCCATCAGTCAGGAACCGCACCGCACCGTACGGCACAACACCGCCGCGCTGCCACACACTCCAGCCCATCACGCCCATGATGGCCATAAGCACCACCAGGGCCACAGCTGCAACGCCGGCGAGTTGCACCTGCACATGCCCACCGCATTTGATCCACGGCGCGCCCGCTAGATAAGAGGCTTCAGGGTTGGGAATTGGCTCTGGTATGCACGCAAAGACCGCAAAGCACGCTTCCGCCACCGGATACGCAAAAAAGTACACCGTTGCTGCGCACAGCCGCCACATGCCCTCGCCGAGTCGTCGCGGTGCCGAGCTCACCCGCGTCACAAGCCCAGCCACGCACACCACCGCCCAGATGCACGGCACGAGCGCAAGGAGAATGTAGAACTGTCCGGCGTACGAAATACCATAGCATTCGAGCCCGGAGATCTGCACGTTGATTCGCTGCGCGCCCCGCAGCAGCCGCTGCCCCCACGACGTCCACTTGACCTCGTCAAAAGCCTCGTTAATCGTCGCCAGCGTCTGCAGAAAGATGACGCTCGTCTTCATCGCCGCCTCCACATGCTCAACCTCGAGCGAGACCTCGGACTCGGCGCTCGAGCTCGACTCGGCACTCCCACCCGACTGCACGGATGAGTACACCTGCCGCCCGTCCGCTGCCGCTGCGTTGTGTGCTGCCGCGCGCCGGACTCCGAGAAAGACCACCACAACGCTGAGGCCCACAAAGAGCACAGCAAGCTCGTATGCCTCGCCTAGCCCTATAAGGACCAGCGCAAGTACAGCCGCCGTCTCTGCCACCATCAGCAACGCTTCGCGCCAGAGCAGCATCGCCCACTGCGCGGCCCAGCGGATCAGTCCACGCAGCCCCGGTGCTCGCGCTAGCTGGCCATGGACACGCCCTTCGCCCTGGCCGATGCTCTGCTCCGAGAGCAGGACCCAGAACAAGACACAGAGGAACGTGGCAATGACAAAGCCACCACCAGCAAGTGCCCCGGGCCCCGACACTCGTCCGCACCCATGGCAATCCTCGCCTGCCCGGTAGAAACCGTCTCGGCACGCGCTGCAAAGCCGGTCAGCGTACTCTTGGCCACACAGATCGTGCCCAAGACACCTCGCCTCGGCCTCTTCCTCGTCTTCGCCGCACTCGATAAAATACCGCGGCGAGCTTGACGAGTAGAAGCCATGCGCTGCATACGGCCAAGAGCTGTTGCCGAGGCAAACACCGCCCTCGGGACACTCTTCACACCGCTCGCCACGCTCCCGCTCGCCGAGCACATAGAAATCCGGCTTGCATAGACACTCGCGCCAGCTCGGCGATCCTGCAGGCCCGGCGCTTCCGGGAGCACAATCGGTGCAAACAGCAGCGGTATCGCTCTCCGAGTACGTCGACGCGCGGCACTCGATACAATTCGTCCCACTCACACGTTGCCCAGGCTTGCAAATTGCTTGACTGCTGGCCTGGACCGGAAACGGTGCACCTTGAACGAGCACCCCGTTGAACTGCACCACAAGCTGATACTCGGTGTCTGCCTGTGGAAGCGCCACTTGCGCCCATCCGTGCATAGGCCCATCTGGCCCGTCTGGCACCGGCTGTGGCGTAAAGACCACATCATTCATCGAAATCTCCATCCTGTTCAACACTGCCGAGCACCTCGACGGCGCTGGATGAGGACACAGTGGGTTGCCGTAGGCATCCTTGAGCGTAATGTTGATGTTGAGCGTTGTGCCAAAGATCACAGTCGGCGGCGACCCGGCTGGTGCCAGTAGCTTGCCGTCGTGGCTCACTGCGCCGCCAAACGTGTCCAGGTTGGCCACCACCGTCATGTTCACCGCCACCAGCTTGTGGCCGTCGACGCCGAGCTCAAACCCGATGTCCACGCCGGCCTTTTGCCCCACATCAAAGCTTGCCTCAAAGACCCCAGTCCCATCCACACTCGAATAGTTGAAGCTGCTTGCTACGCGCGACCCATCTGCCTGCCAAGCCATCGGCGTGGTCGACCCAGGCCCGTGAAACCCGAACTTAGAGCTGTCGGCCACGGCAAAGCGCCCAACCTCGCCGGCCGCCACCTCGTGCGTGAGTGATCTGATCTGCAGTAGTGCCGCGTCAAAAGTGCAGAGATGTCCCGCCTCCCATGCCTGGCTGCTTGCGTTGCATGTCATCGATGACGGCGGCTTGGTGTATCCCGGCGCACAACTGATCGCCGAGGCGCGCCAAGCGAGTGAATCCACGTCATACGAAGGTGCGATCCAAGCGAGCGAGAACGGAAGGTCGTGCGATATGTGGCACGGGAGCACGCTTGCGAGCAGCATGCTCACTGAACCGGTTTGTGAGCACATGGCGAGCCCAGTCGAGCTTGGTGCGAGCACAGCCGCGCCTTCGCGAATCGACGAGCTGCACCCGGGCACCGCCGTGTTTGCCACTGTCGCAACACACCGGTCCCACGCACTGTCGCACACAAGCGGGTACGGCGCCGAGTAGCCGAGATCACCCACCATGACAAAGCTATGCCCGGTTGCCTCGTCGACAGTGATGGTAACCCATCTCACCTCCTTTGCCCGTTGCACTGTGTACGTGTCGCATGGCCAACCGGCGAGCCGTACACACAGCGCCAAACCACAAACTGGCTTGTCGCCGCGTCCGGCACCACTGCCATCGTCACTGTTCCACGGACACGATCCACCGCCATGGTGCGCATGGCCGAGAAGGTGTTCGAGCCACCGGGCGAGCCCGTCACCAGCCGCCCAGAGCAGGCTCCCGCCCCGCCACCTGTGCCGCAGCTGAAGAGCCACAGCTCAACCGCCACCGACTGGCTCACCCACTCGATCGCAACATGTACGTATCCGTCGGCAACCACCATCCCCACCGGCTCGACGTGCCCACCCGGTGGCGGGTTTTGAACCACGGTGGTGACGCATGCATCACTCGCACCCACATCGCACGACGCGAGCACCACTTTGCTGCCGTCGACAGCCACCACATGCACCACACTTTCGTCCTCAGCGCTTGCCACATGGACTTCCCAAAACGGTGAGACGCCGTTATCGAGCGAGACGTTGCGCGCGGTACATGCCGGCACCAGACCCACACTGATCTCGCTGCACATCCACAGCGTCACCGATCCGGTCTGCGAACCTCCGGCTGTGGCGATGATTGCCAGCGCGACCATCCGCCCACTCTTGGTCGACACCAGGGCAAGACCAGCCATCTGTACGCTCGTCTCGGTCGCATTACTCACGGCGCTGCCGGTGCATTGAGTCCCATCTCGCGCACACACCATCAGCCACGGCAGCGCGATCAAGTCTGGACCGGGCGCCGCCACCGTTCCACCGAGCACCGCCACCTGTTCGTCGACCGCCACCTGCCACGCAAGGGCACCCGGTACCTTGTACGTGTTCAGCGGCGACGCCGCCACACCTGCCGCCTTCACGGTCATCACTATGCTTGCTGTCATGACTAGCACCACCACTGCTGCACGGCGCACCGCCCTCGCCTCCGTCGGCTTGTCGCCGAGTGTGTCACTTGGTTGCAGCATGCGTGCAGCCAAGTGTGACGAAAACCAACCGCAGGTGTGACTCCCCGGTGCACGCCCTCATTTACACGGCATCCGCGGAGCGACTGGTTCGGTTGCGGGGAGAGCCTGCACTACAGCATCGACAATTCATCCATCGCAACCCCCTCATCGTCATCACCAGCAAGGGTAACCCGCCACGAGTCCTCGTCCTCACCACAGACGCCAGCTAGGGAATTCTGTAGATTACCGCTCAGGTCTGGGAGCTGCCGCGCAAGATACGCTAAGACCTGCGCCTCTCGCTCGGCTGCCGCAGAATATCCACCGTGCCCGCGGCGCGCAGATGCAATCTGCTTGATATCGCCTACGAGTCCGACGACTGCGACACAGACAAGCGCCACCAGCGCCACGACAAGAAGCACAAACAGAGCGCGCGACTCGCCCTGGTGCCGCTCGGCGTACGAGCCCGAGCCCAGAACGACCACGCCCACAAGCACGGCCGTCAGTCGAAAGTCGAGCGTGTTGTACAGTGGAAAGTAGTACGGCTCGTGCGCTCGAACAGCAATTGCCGCAGCCATCAGTACTGCCAGTAGCAGTGCGATCTGCGACAGCTGGAACTCGGAGAGAAACACACCGGCGGTCACAATCGCGAGCCGCTTGCCGAGCTCGGCCACGGCACCCCAGTAGAAAGGCAAACGATAGAGCCGGTACAGCGCACCATATCGCGTCAGCGTCTGCGGCGAGAGTAGCGCGTTGCGCGAGAGCCGCAGCGCCACGAAAAAGTACGCCGGTAGGCCGACCACGTACACCGCCACACATGCCATCCCGACAGGCGCCACGCCCCACCACCCGGCGTCAAAGCAGGCAACCCCAGGATCAGAGTCGATGATCCACACCCCATTCGGCAGCCGGACGCAGTCAAACAGCACAAACGAGGCTCGCGCCATGGGAATATACAGCAGCGGCGCCAGTGAAAACACCACGCCGTCCACCATGCCCACCACAGACACAGGCGCCAACAGAGTCCGCCACACTACCATTTTGCCGACCACCGCCGCTCCGACTGCCACAACCAGCGCTACGAGCGGCATCGCCACCGACGCGATGTACTTGACGTGGAAACTCGAGACCACGCATCCCGACGCAAACACGTTGACATCCACGTTGAAGACCGACATCCACGAGAGCATAGCCCGTGAGTCCGACGACCACGACAGCTGCGCCTCGCCGAGAAGCGCGAGCACCTGCAACGCAACAAGAATCATCGACAGAGACGGCGGAAAAAGCCGCCGCCGCAGCAACAGCATGGCATGGCCGCCGGCACCTCCGCCTTCGCCATCCTTGGCCATCGCAATCAGCCGCTTGATGTTGCTCGCCACCCCCAGACCTGCGGCGCTCGCCACGCCCACAGCAATAAACAGCACCACCGCGCTAATCCCTCTCGCTGCGCTGGGACATTTGCGGCAGGCAAGCGAGGAGTCGGAAAAGTATCCGTCGACGCACTTGTTGCACATGTAGCCGGAATATCCGGGCGCGCATCGCCCCTCACCAGGACACGCGCCCACACGCCGACATCGCACAAACTCCGTGCTGTTGGCAGCCGACGGAAAGAAGCCCGGCGCTGCCACTGGCAGCTCGCGACCCTTGGCACATGTCCCGCCGAACGGACAAGGCGCACAGTTGACGAGATACGCCGCACGTTGAGCATCGCCCTGGTCACGCTCCACGGCATAGAACCCACTCTCACACACGCAGTACGGCGTGAGTGCTCCGACAGCTCTATCATCCACAGAGTTGACCGCGCATTCGACCACATCGCTGCAAGGCTCAAATGAAGTCTCTTCCGAGAACTTGCCAGCCGGGCACTCTACACATACCGAAGTGCCGATCGCCGACGACCGTGCAGACCCCCAGCCTGGCGGACACCCGGCCATGGCCACGACGCCTCGGGGGGGACTACGTCGACGCCGCGCCCTACCGCCGTCTTGACTACGGCCAAGGCCCATCTGACCTGTGGCGGTGCGCTTTCAGCCGCTGTCGTCACCGTCAGCGACGCCGGCGGGAGCTCGACCGGATGCACCTGAAGCGTGGCCGACGCCGCGTCGCCCACAAACAGTCTGCCGCTGCTTCCCATCTCCGAGTACTGTTGTACAACCTCGGTGCCCGAGTATGTCACGTTTGCCCCGCTGCTGTCGACGGCAAAAACCACAAAACGGATCGCGCTGCCCGAGATAACACTGAGAGGGAGAGCATCGGCGAAACCGAGTTCCACAACCGGGCCGTTGACTCCTTCGCGCCCGTCAGCCACCTCTTCGCCAACATCGATCCAGCTTGTTCGCCCGCACCAGAACCCATGCCGCGAAGAGCCCAGCGCGCCACCGCGACCAGCCTGGTTGCCGCGAACATCACTTCCACCGCCGCTCATCCTTGCCACCCCACCACACGCCACGAGCCCGCCGCCATACAGCTGCGCCATATTGTCGACCAGCCTGGCGTCGATGAGGTCCAAGCTCGGACTCTCGCCTGCGCCTCGCTCAAGTGCCGGATAGTCGACCACGCTGAACACTGAAGAGCCGGTGTCGGCGGCAGTGCCAACAACTGCAAGCCCGCCTCCAACCCGAGCTCGATTGCCGACCACCCACGATGTGGAGAGAGTCACATTGCTACCCGGGCGCGCCGCAAGTCTGCCACCCGCACCTAGACTTGCCACATTTTCTCGCAGCAGCAGACCGCTACCACCGAAGCTTGCTCCGGTTGCAACCACAAAGCCACCACCGTTACCCTCGCCCGCTTCGCAGCCGGCCACGCGAGTGTCCACCACCGCCACAGCCGCACCCGATCCCACAGAGACCGCACCTCCAGAGCCGGCAGAGCACGAATCAAACAACGAGTCGAGGAGGCGTAGCGTTGCCCCAATCCCACTTGCCGAAATTGCACCGCCAACTTGGGCTGCCCGGCAGTCAACAAAGGCCGAGTCGCGAACAACAGCCTGGCCGCCACTGGCGACCGACAACGCTCCGCCGTCTCCGAGACCAAACGTTGCCACTCCCATCGGTGCGTCTAGCGAGCGGGCGCGGGTCACGTTCACATTGATCAGCTCGAGCAGCGCGAGGCTGCCGCCGACTCGGAGCCCAGGCGCGCCAAAGGCAGATGCTCGCGCCACACCGAGGCCGTCGATGTCCAGCGCCTCCAGCGTCACTTCACCGACTTCATCAGCTCGAGGAGCAACGTCAAAGAGAACCCCACCATCGCAACCAAGTTTCGCTCGTGGCCCGCTCGTCGGCCCTCGAACGCCCATCTTGAACGAGACCTGCGCGTGCGCGTCAAATCGGCATCCATAGCTGGTTGCGTTCAGCACTAGCTGCGATCGCGCACATCGCGGGAGTCGCCGCGCGTTGGCCCACAAGCAAGCAAACGATTCACCCACGCCGCCACACTCGCGGAGCGAGCTGTCGATCACAACCTCTACGGCAGAGTACGGCGCCGCGGCATTTCGCGACAGCTGTTGCTGCCATTCGATAAGATGCGTCTGCCTTGACGAGTAGACCACATCGATGTCGCCGTCGGCGTCAAAGTCGTCGAGGACTGCACTCCAAAAGTTGCTCAGGCCCATCCGGATGAGAATCTGCGACGAAAAGCTGCCACCGAGGCCAAACTCGTTGAGAAACGCTACCACTCGCGACGAGCCCGCGGCTACAATGTCTGGCCACCCGTCGGCATCGACATCACCGCACGCCAGTGCGCGTGCGCTATCGAGCTGCCCGTCCAATCGCACCGGCGGAGCATACAGGCCCCCACCCAGCCCGGCCAACCAGTATACGCCGTGCAAGTCTCTCACAGTCGTGATTACGTCGACAAAACCGTCGTGGTCAAAGTCGGCCGCACAAACCTGCGACAGCCCGAGCGTCGCGTTCGACATGGCCGTCACAAGCTGAACAGCTGCAAAGCTGCCATTGCCGCCGTTCACATAAACCATCACCGCGCCTTCCCTCCCGAGCACAGCGTCTGCAGCACCATCACCATCGACATCGGCAAGCGCGATCCATGCCTCTTCGCCGAAGGCAAGGGCGGGCATGCTCACCACAGTCTGCGGAGTGCCAAAGACGCCAGCCACACTGCGGACCCAAGACAGCTCTTGGTGCGTCACAAACATGACGTCGAGAAAGCCGTCGCCATCAAAGTCGTGCGAGACCGCATGCCGCATCGAACCCGACGCCAGCAGTACACCCGGGCCAAACGCGCCCCGCCCGTCGAGGTTGGCGTGCCATCGGAGGTATCCCGACTCTTGCGACCCGATGAGGGCATCAATGTCACCATCGGCATCGACGTCACCTAGGACCACCACAGACGGGTTGACGCTCGACTGCGACACAAACTGCTGCGAGCCGAATCCACCGCGACCGTCGTTGGGAAACCACGACACATAGTCACCCGAAACAAACACCACCGCCACATCCGAGTATCCGTCACTGTCGATGTCGTCGACCGCAAGCATGGCAGGCTCGATCAGTGTGGGTGAGTCGAACACTGCGGCTGCGTTCGCAAAGAGCGTCAGCGCTGCCTTGGACTCGAGCGCGGAGCTCGAGCCATCAAACCAAACCACCTGCTCGAGGTTGCCAGAAACAGCAACCGTGTCCAGGTAGCCATCACCGCTGACATCTGCCAGAGCGACGGCAGCAACCAGGTTCATCGACGATGTCACCGTGTTGACCGGACCAAACGCACCGGTTCCCAGCCCAGCGAGGCGGAACACGCCATTACGCCCGGCCGCCGCCACAACCAGGTCGACAAAGCCATCACCATCAGTGTCCGCGACAGCGAGACCACTCGCGGCGTTCATCTCTGTGGCGAGGATGCGGCCAGGAGCAAAGAACCCCCGGCACCGTCGGTGTTGGCGAACATGCGGACTGTTCCATCGCCCTTGCACGCCACGAACACGTCGACGTCGCCGTCGCCATCGCCGTCTTCTGCCGCCACAGCGCTGATCTCGTCCAGGCCCGAGCCAATGACTTGCCGCTCGCCAAAGCTGTTGCCGCCGAGGCCTGCATACCACACCACGAGCGACTGGTCGGCATTAGCTGTCACTGCTACCACGTCGTCGGTGCCACTACCATCGACGTCACCAACAGCCACCTCAACTGCATGCGGGAGGCTATCAATGTCAACAGCAGTGTCCAAGATACCGCCTCCAGAGGTGGTCTGCACCAGCAGGCTCACCCGCCCCGCAATGCCGCTGCTGGCGAGGACCAAGTTCGGCAGAGCGCTGCCTGTGGTGTTGATGGCGGCGACGCCAGCCGGGACGGGGTACGCAGTTGTGATGTCGACTGCGGCACTGAACGCACCCGAGCCAGCCAGGTTGCGCAGCCATGCGACCCGAGAGCCTGCGCCAGAAGTGACCACGATGTCGAGGTGCCCATCAGCGTCCAAGTCGATCGTGACAAGGGTGTCGGCAAACGCGAGCGAGGTGTCCACAACAGCAGCCAGGCCGAACCGTCCTTGGCCGTCGATGTTCAGAGCAACTTCGATCTCGTCAGTGTGCGTCGATGCCATGACGACGTCGAGATCGCCGTCAGCATCAAAGTCGCCGACTGCCACAGCGGCCAGACCCGCGCGGTCGGTGGTGATCGTGTCTTGTGCCCACCCTCCTCCGCCCGAAAACCAGAATACATTGGACGAGAACAAGTCGACCGTAACAATGTCGAGGGCTCCGTCGTTGTTGACGTCCAGTACTGCAGCGTCGACCGTGCGATCACCACTAGCTACGCTGATGAGCACCACAGAAGTATACCCGGCACCCTCGTAGACATAGATGGTGTCGGCGTTCGGGTCCCTGCTCCCAACCACAAGCTCTAATCCCGATGAGGCAGTCACGTCGGCCGCCAGAATGCACGATGGCTGGCTCAATGAGCCGAGAGGGATCGAATTGTAGACAAAGCCACCAGTTCCGTCGCCGACCAAGTACCCGACGGGCTGGACGCCATCGTTGCTCACAACAGCAATGTCGAGTGCCGCTGTTCCTGCGAGATCCGCCACCGTAAGAGCGAGTAATCCGGGCTGAACTCGGATGACTGAGCGGGTGAACGAGCCGCTCGCGGAGCTCGCGTGCAGAATCAGAGCGTTGCTCTCGGACGACACCACGAGAATGTCCGGCAAGCCATCGCTGGTCACGTCGACGACGGCCATGGCTTTCATGGAGCCGTCAGCTGTCGAAATGATGCGCTCAGCCGAGAAGCTGCCCGCCCCGTCGACGCCTGCCACCCAGAACAGGAGCGGTGACGAGAAGCCAGCCATCACGATGTCGGCCCTCCCATCGCTGTCCAGATCAACGACTGCGACGCTGCCAACGTTGTTGGCCAGTCGCGAGACAATGATGGGTGAGGAGAACAGGCCGGCTGGCTCGAGATTCCGGTACCAGACCACGGCGTCAGTGTCACCTCCAAGCCCTGCCACAACATCGTTGCGTCCGTTGCCATCCACGTCGCCAAGAGCAAGGCAGAGGACGCTCGGTGCCTCAGCGGTGAGGACCTGCGAGCGCTCCAGACCACCGGCAGGGAGGCCCTTGTACCACACAACGAGGCCAACCCAGTCCGAGGCGACTACCACGTCTGACACACCGTCGGCATCGACGTCACCCACCACTACCTTCTTTGGCTGGAGCTCGAGCGCCACCACGGCGTGTCGGGCGGGCTCGGCCTCGGCTACACACGGGCCAATGTCTGGCACCATCTCCACTCCCGCGGCATCCACTGAGCCCAGCCCCAGCCCCAGCCCCAGCCCCAGCCCCAGCCCCAACACCAGCACCGTTGCTATTGCCATTTCCAGACCAGGCATGTGGTGTTGCGTGTGGGCGAGAGGAATGCGAGCGGCGTGGGGTCATACGGGGTGCTGGCTGCCGGTTCCGGGGGGGGGGGGGGGACGTGCGTGAGCGTGCACGGATGCCTTTTTTTGGGGGGTCATCACTGCTTCTGTCGTCCCATGATGGCTGGAGATGATGGGGGGGCTGTCCAGGCACACGAGTAGCACAATCAGGATGTTAGTTAGCGAGTTGCGGTCAGCGGTCAGTTAGTGAGTGAGTGTAGTTGGACTGTGGCCAGGCCAAGGCCGTGCCGTGGCTACTTTACGTCGTGGTCAGACTTCATCGGAAGCAGCTAGGCAAACGGGAGGAAAAGGTGCCAAAGTCCGGATCGGCGGTAAAAGCGCAACGGGAGGGGGTCATGCAGACAAAGCGGGCGTCGAGTGAGGCGTCGCCGTTGATGCCCGAAGAAGACCATGTGGCCGAGTTGATGACGGCGCAGAGGACGATGGTGCCTGGCGGCAGCTGGCCGTTGTTCATGCTCTCGAGCAACGAGATGGTCTCGGCCATGACGGGCGAGAGGTTGGAGAGAATGCCCGCCATGGCCATCTGCGGGGCGCAGACCCGTGCGGGCAGTGCCGACTTGGGTGCGATAGATCCCAGGGCCAAGAACGCGCCGTTGAACTCAACTTGGACCTCGATGGCGGCAGTCGAAGCGTTGGCGTAGAGCCCGACGCACGCCGGCACGCCGTTGGGCGGAGAAAAAATCGGCATGGTCATGGCGCACCGCTGCCACTGGGTCGAGTTGCCGAGGCCGACATCGGCAGCGTTGGCACGGACAGCACGGACCGTGTCGGGGCGAGGTACAGGCCGACCGACAGTCGGATTCAGGCAGGCAAAGAGAGCACAGAGAGCGATGGTGACAAGGACAGAGCAGTGAAGCGACATCTTGGCTACAGAGTGAGGTCTGTGTATGTGCGTATGTGTGTGTGTGTGTGTGTGTGTGTGTGTGTGTGTGGTGCGGTTGTTCGGTCGAGGCGTGCCAGGTGTGACGTCCTGCCGCAGCGCTGCGTCGGCCGATGTTACACTTGGGCGAGCACTCGCGGACAGGGTGGGATGGACGAGAGCTGGTAGTTGTTATGGCGGTCAGTGGGTCAGTGGTTGATTGAGAGAGTTCGCCGCGTGCACTGTGGCAATGGCGCGACTGGGGTGGGAGCACGACGAGGGCGCCGACTGCGATGAGGCGGCGCATGGCGAGCACGAGTACAAGCAGGCTCAAAACGCTAGCGCTTCCAAGCTGAAGGAGAGAAGCCGGCGCGACAAAGGCTGGTACAGCCGCTGCAGTGGCTGCTGTCGACGGAGCGAGACGCCGAGCGCGGGCAAGGCGCAGCAACCGCGCCGGACCACCAGACACGATGCAGACAGGATGTTGCACACGCCGCGCAAGGCGCAATCGCGTTGTGCTGCCAAAGGGGGCACGACTGCTAAGCGCGCTCAAGAGCTTCCATCATCTCGACGGCGTTGCCCCTGATGACGACCATGCCCATGGGTGCGCCATCCATGACCGCCACGGTTTCATCGACGACGATGTTCATGTAGACATCAAAACCACGGAGGATGCCTTCGATCTTGCGGCCCTTGTTGAGGGTGACTGTGTCCAGGATGTGAGTGGTGTGGGAGTTGTGGGTGGGTGGGTGGGTGGGTCATCTTGGCTGCAGAGGGGACGAGAGGGGAAGGGGAGGGGGTAGGGGGTAGGGAAAGGGAGGCGTACGGCGGAGGCGCTTGTCCATGAACCTGTAGACAGGGAAGGGAGGGAGGGTAGTGTGAGTTGGGGGTGGGGGTGGGGGTGGGGGTGGGGGTGGAAGGGAAGGGGTCGCTGGAACAGGGGGAGG
Organism: Thecamonas trahens ATCC 50062; assembly: GCF_000142905.1. Classification (NCBI taxonomy): domain Eukaryota; order Apusomonadida; family Apusomonadidae; genus Thecamonas; species Thecamonas trahens. The sequence goes on along the minus strand of NW_013657663.1, from coordinate 149,955 downwards.
GGGGGGGGGAAGGACGGCAGCTGGTGGCCGAGGGAATGGGCGTGGTGCCCCACCTCCTTGCACAACCATGGTGCCTATACTCTCTCACTCTCCCCCAGTATCTCTCCGGTGGCTTTCCACACGGTATATGTTCACGTACTTGCGCAGGTCGGTGCCGAGGTTCTTGCCCATGGTGGAGTGGCAGAGTTGAGTGGCTGTGGTCGGCAGAGCGGTGCGCGCGACGGCCGCCGGTCGACGAGGAGCCGAGCCGGCTGGGAGGATGGCGAAAGATCACGTATGCCGCGAATGCGGCTCTAGCCGCCGGCCAGTGGTGGTCTTCTCGGAGATGCCGGCGAGGCGGGCCTGCTCGCGGACAATGACCCACGGCTCGGGCGCAAAGGTGTGCGCGGCGTAGCGGACGAGAAAGTCGGGCAGGAGACAGAGGGTGGTGACGATGGGCAAGGCCCACCAAAATGAGGGCGAGGCCAGGGTGGCTGACATGGTGCCGAGGACGCTCTCGTTGAAGGTACCATACGAAATCTCGAGGTAGAGAGCCGAGATGACGAGGTAGCTGGCAGCCGAGCCGAGGAGCGAGACAAAGGCAGCGAGGTCCAGTGCGAGGTGTGGAGGGCGGCCTTGAGGAGGACGACGACGATGAGGATGGTGGAGAGAAAGTAGCCCTGGACCCAGATGCCGCCGACCTGTCCGTTGGCATAGACGGCGCCGTCGCCGACGGTGGCGTGAAAGACGGTAAAGTAGGCGACGATGCCATGGTAGAGGCCTGCACCGAGCCAGGTGAAGACCGAGCGGAGGTTGAACAAGTCGCGTTGCGCCTTGTACAGCTGCGGGTGGGCGAGGAGGAGCGTCTTAGGCACGCGCCGCTCCCAGAGACCAAAGTAGAGCGGCGGGAGAGCGGCAAAGGCCATGTTGAAAAAGGTGAGGATGATCTCGTCGTACACAATCTGGGCCGACCAGAGCGAGTAGAAGCCAAAGAGCCACTGCGGAAAGATAAAGGCCACATTTTTGTAGAACGAGTACTGGATGAGGAGGGCAAGCCGGATGAGTGACCGCTTGCCGTGGACAACCAGCAGCGGCGCGAGGAAGCGGAACTGGTGGATGGCAAAGTCCGAGGCCCGGACCGCCTGGTTGCCCTCCTTGCCGACCACGCCCACGCCGACGTGCGCAGTCTGGATCATCGACACATCATTGGCGCCGTCGCCGATGGCAAGCGTGTTGCGCCCGAGGTTGTCCTTGACAAGCGCAACGACCTGCGCCTTTTGCAGTGGCGTGACGCGGCAGCAGATGACGGCGCCGCACCGCTGCGCCAGGTCAAGGAAGCGCGGGCCGGCAGACTCGAGGACAAGCGCAAGCGTGTGGCCATCAGTGATGAGCGCATGGTCGGAAGCGGCAGCGTCGTCGCCGATCCGCGCCTCATGGAAGGCGATGAGCTCCTCAAGCTCGGCCGGTGTGTCTGCCAGAAGCCGGATGAGGTCGACCTCGGGCGCGAGGAGCCGCGACGAGTATCCGATGTTTTCAGCCGTCTCGCGCTTGTCGCCAGTGAGGACCCAGACGTAGACGCCAGCACGGAGGAGAAACTCGAGCGTCTCGGGCACGGCCACTTGCAGCTTGTCCTCGACCGCGGTGGCGCCGAGGAGCTCGAGCTCGACCTCGATGGCCTCGCAGGCGGCGGCAACAGCCTCGGCACGACCGACCGCGAGCGTCTGCGCCTCGCGGTAGGCCGCAAGCCAGGCCTCCGTCTCAGCGCGGTCGAGCGTCCGCTGGGCCACCAGCAGCGTCCGCAGACCCTCGCGTGCTGCGGCCTCAAGATGGCTCTGCGTCGGCGCAAGCAGCGGCTCGTCGGGGCGAAGGCGGTCCATAATGAGATTGTCGGCGCCCTTGATGTACAGCATGTACTCGCCGGCGGCATCCTGCACAATGACCGACATCCGCTTGCGGTCTGAGGTAAACTCAAGGACAGCGGCGACCTGGTAGTTCTCCTCGACACCGCAGACCGAGATGGTGATACCGTTGCCGGCCGTTGAGAGGAGGACAACGCCGTTGGCGGCGGCGGCATCAACCAGCGCAGCCTCGTCCGGCGACTCGGCCTCGTAGTTGCGGGTTCCGTCGTCGAGAAGCTCCGGGACCACCGTGTGGCAGAGCGCAATCGCGCGCAGGTACTGCACCACGTCGCGCGGATGTGGCGACTCGCCGACCTCGCTCTGCTGCTCGCTCTCGACTGTCTCACCGCTCGAGCTCGTGGTCTCGCTTGAAGAGGAGCTCGGCGCCTCGAACCTGGAGAGCGAGATGTCTGCTGACGGCGGGCCGGCGGCCTTGTGCTGGCTGGCGGCAGCCTGTGGCACTTTGGCGACCTTGCCATGCTCGGCCTTGCCGGAACCATTCTTGCGCGCGGCGCTCGCGGCGGCATAGCCGGGCGGGGCAGCGCCAATCATAGCGCCGGCGAGGCAAGCCGGGTCGTCGCGCTGGTCGTACAGCGTGCCGGCGACCGACCACTGGGCGAGCTCCATGACGTTGCAGGTGAGGGTACCGGTCTTGTCGGCAAAGATGTGGTCGATTTCACCGAGTTCTTCGTTCATGTTCGAGTTGCGGCAGAGCATGCCGGTTTCGGCGACGTTGTCCGGGTCGGCGGCCATGTCGGCGTCCCAGTTCATGAACAGCTGCTGGCCGACGCGCACAATCTCGACCGAGACAAAGAGCGAGATGGGAATGAGGTAGGTGAAGAGGACAAAGTATGAGATGCAGTGGAGGGCACCGACTTCGGCAGCCGACTCGTGGGCAATGGAGCCAAAGTAGTCGGCTGTCGCAGTGTGCTCCGACTGCATGATGCCGGACATGAGGCCGGCGGAGAGGAGCATGACGACGTTGAGCAAGAAGATGCCGAGGACGACCTTGTTGAGTCGGTGCTGGACCCGTGATACCTTGGCCGGCACCATCTTGAGGTTCTTGAATAGCTTGGTATCGACGCCGGCGTAGACGACGACGCCAAACACGTACTCGGTGTTGCGGAGCTTGGAGCCACGGAGCAGGAGGTTAGCGTGGGTGAGCGGCTCGCGCAAGCCGTCGGCGTACGCCGCGGTGCCCTCAAACTTGTACAGCTTGACGGTTGGCGGCTCGCACACAATCTCGCCGGCGACGGCGGCAACGTGCTCGAGCGTCCGCAGCTCGGCGCACGCCGGCGGAGTGAACCGTCGCTTGAGGTTGGTCTCGCCGTCGAGATTGGCGGTCTCGACGTAGGCGAGGCCGTGGTCCTCTGACGAAGCTAGCGCCACTAGATCGGCGGGAAATAGCTGACCCTTGTGGATCTTGAGGACGTCGCCAACCACGAGATCGGCCGATTGCAGGGTGGTCAGCCTCGGGGTGGCGGCCGAGCCGCAGGCCTCGTGGCCGTTGCGATAAACTTCATACTCTGCAGCGTTTGCGGCGCGATCAGCCTTGTGACGCTGGTAGTCTTCATATGCGTCCTTGATGGCGGTGGTGGTGAGGACAAAGACCAGCGGCGAGATGGTGGTGACGGGCGAGAGCGGCGAGACCGGTGTGAGCGAGACGATGGCGGTGAGCAGAAAGTAGATGTTGGAGAAGCGCTGAAACTGGGTGAAGAGATTGAGCGGGAGAAAGGTAATGATGGTGTAAAGGGCAGTGCGGATAAAGTTGGACGGGTACTCTCGTCCGGCATTGGCCTCGGCATCGTTGAGGCTCACATGATAGTTGGGCGCCATCCCGCCGCCGCTGCCGTCACCAGCCTCTGTCTCCTGCCCGGACCCGCCAGCCATACCAACGTCTCCCACACGGACCGTCGTTGTTGCACGCTTGCCCTTCCTACACCTGGAGAAGGGAGGGGAGGGGAGGGGAAGTAGAAGTGGAGAGTGAGCTGATGGCGAGAGTAGGGAGGGGGGGGGGGGAGCGGAGAACGGGCGGTCGAGTGCCTGTTTCGCCGCATGGTCGGAAGGGAGAGATAG
>NW_013657663.1:143822-145902 GCF_000142905.1 Thecamonas trahens ATCC 50062 | reverse complement strand
CCGCCTTCTAAAAAAAAAAAAATCTTTTTAACAAGATCTGTAGGACAAATAATATTGTTTACGTTCTAGCATAAGCTTCGGCAAAGGGGGGGGGGAGGGTTTTCCCCCAACACCATTACCAGAATGGGGGGGGGGGGCCCCGGTTTTTTTTTCTCCTCCCTCCTCCCCTCCCCCCTCCCTCCACTCCACCTCTCTCTCCTTCCATTCCCTTCCACCCAATCCCCCTTCCACCCAACCCCGCCTATTCCTCAGCTTCCTGCACATGCCGTTCGTGGTGGTGTGTGGGTGGGAGCCGACGGGCGCGGCGGCGGCGGCTGCCAAGCACACTGTCGCCGCTCTGCACGCCAAGCACCCACTGGAGTTTGTGGCCACACTCCGCGTCTCCGCAGAGGGTGAGCCGCGGCTGGAACAGAGCTTTGTTCAAGGTGCGGCTGCTCGCGCTCATTCGTCGGGAGAGCCGGCGGCAGGATGTGCGGCAGGCGAGGCCGTCGTCAAGGTCGAGGCGGCGGAGCCGCCTCCTCCGTCTACAGCTTCAGAGACGGGAGGCGGCACACGGCCGGGAGGCGAAGGTGCGGAGGCGATGGGCGATGACGGCGAGAGGATGCACAAGAACACAGTCAACGGCATCGTGGCGTCGCTGAGCATGTCGGCGGCGGTGCTCGAGACGAAACCGGCGATGAAGCAGCTGGTGACTCACGTCATCTTCCTGCTGCCGCTTCCGGCTATGGCCGAAGTGGCACCCGAGCAGATGCAGCGCATCGTGGCCACGCTGCTGATGCATGTGACGGCGTTTGAGGCATTCAATTCGTCGCTTCTTGACGTCCACGTGGTCGGGGTCGGGGTCGAGGCGCAGAGCAACGGGGCGCGGATTGTGCGCGCGCTCCACGGCGCGCTGCCAGGCTCTCTCACGTTCATTCCACCGCCGCTGCAGCCGGCGCGGGTTGAAGTGACAATCGAGCGACTGCTCGACCGACAGATGCGGGCGTGGAGCGGAATCCTCCCGCTGGGCAAGGACCCGCGGCTGCGGATGTCGGTGCGGATGCTGCCGGATCCGGTACTGTCGTCGCGGCGGGCGCTGGCGGCGCTCGGCGGCGGGCTGCCGAGCGAGCTCAAGATGGTGGGTTACGCGCCGTCAGCCAACGTCTTTGGCGCGCCGGTGCTCTCGGTCCACACTCTTCGGGCCCCGATGGGAGGCGAGGTCCGGCAGCACGCGACGGCGGAGACCATGCGGTCGTCAATTCTGCTCAACATGCTGTACTCGGCGCTGCACAAACACAGCCTGGTGGCTCTGCTCTCGTTTGTGCCGGTCGGGACGAACACGACCCGGTTTGCGCTCGCGTGGTGCGTCAAGGGGAATGGCGTGCTCCCTGTGGTCAAGTTCTCGATCCTGACGAGTGACTTTCGCATTCCGCCCACCCTCCCGCTTGCGCAAGCCCTCCATCCGCAGGCCTCGGAGCCTGCCGAGGCCGCCGTGTGGCCGGCGTGGCTCCCGAGAGTGGCAGCGGCCACCTCCGACACCCTGGCGCCGCTCACGTCGTCGTCGACCTGGCTCGGGCTGCTCCGCCGGGTCGTCCGCACCGCACACGCGCTCATCGTCGACCCGACCAAGCCGGTGGACGCTCTCAAGTCGCGCCTCCGGAAGCTCAAGCTCTTTGCGCTCAAGCACGCCTCCTACGCGCCGCGATACCTCTCGACTCTCCCGGAGGCCCTATCCTCGATCCGGCGGACCGTCCTCTCTGCCAAACCCACCAATGCCGCCGTTCTCTCTGCACTGGATGCCGCCATCACAGACGTCAAGTAACACGCAGCTCGCTGCCAGAGTCTACCGTCCGGTTCGGAACTCGAGGCGGAGCCAAGACGTGGCAGGCGCAGGCGCAGGCGCTTGCGCACTTGTCGCTGCCATGGACGCGCCCACGTTCACAGGCAATACCCACCGGGAGGGCCATGACGACTATGACGTGGAGAATGGTATGTGTGTGTGTGTGCGCGTGTGCCCGTGTGTATATATATATATGTGTGTGTGTGTGGTGGGGGTGGGGGGGGGGGGGTGGTCGGGTTGGTTGGTCGGCTAAGAAAGGCC
>NW_013657663.1:88584-143722 GCF_000142905.1 Thecamonas trahens ATCC 50062 | reverse complement strand
CACAAGTCCAGAACGTGAACACAGTGGAGCGGAGCAACGGGGGTGACCAGAGACGGGAGGGCGACTATGCTAGGCAGATACGAGCCACAGACCACAAGCCACCACATCTAACTCTGTCACTGTACAGCAGTTGAGAGAGAGAGAGAGAGAGTAGCGGTGAGCGTGGTCAACAGGCAGGAGTGCCACCGCTTCAAGTCACCATACCCGAGTTCTTGTCTGTTGTTCGCTTGGTCTGTCGCTCAGCCTCTCTGTCGGTCTCCTCGTGGAAGGCTGTGCTGTTCGTGAGCAGGAGCAGAAGGGGGAAAGCGCAAAAGGCACACACCTGGTGCAAGGACTTTTGACTAGCACATCACACACACACTGCCCGATATGGACGGAGAGACTCTCTGGTCATACATCCAAGACAACCCCGAGGTGGTGGCGGTGTATGCAGAGTCAAACCCTCATTTTCCAAAGGTATGGCGTTGCACATGTGTGTGTGTGTGTGTGTGGGTGGGGGGGTGGCGGGTGTTGGCACTTGGCGCCAATGGGCGACCTTCCGCAGCCGTGACGAAGGGTGTGGCACTGACGCAGACGGGACGTGTGCTGGGCATGTGCTGGGCGGGATGGGGGGGAATGGGATGGATCTGATCACGGTGTGGGGGGCTACATCGGGCAATGCGGGCGGGATGGGGGCCGGTGCGTGGTGCTTGGTGGGGGAGGGGGGCAACAGGCACCGTCTCGCGGGTCGGCTACTACTCGCTGACCGAGACGCTGGGCAAGGGCAAGTTTGGTCATGTGCGTCTGGGACGGCACGACTTTACGGGTGAAAAGGTGGCAGTCAAGGTGCTGGACAAGGCGGCACTGGGCGAGGAGGATGTGGCACTGCTCTTTCGCGAGCTCCGGATCCATGGGCTCATCCATCACCCGAATGTCATGCGGCTGTACGATGTAGTCGACGCCGGCAAGGAGCTCTGTCTCGTCCTTGAGTACTGCCCCGGCGGCTCGCTGCAAGCCCGGCTGGCGAAGACAGGCCCGATGGGCGAGGACGAGGCCCGAGCGGTGTTTGGCCAGATCGTGGCAGCGATGAGGTATGTCCACGCACTCGGCATTGTCCATCGCGACCTCAAGCCGGGCAACATCCTTCTTGACGGGCGCGGGCGGGTCAAGATCGGCGACTTTGGTTTTGCCCGGTTCTACACTCCGGGAACCGAGCTCTTTCGATGCTGCGGCACGCCGCGGTTCATGGCGCCGGAACTGCTCCGGGCTAGCCCGTACATCGGGCCGCAGGTTGACGTGTACGCACTGGGTGTCACGCTCTACGGCCTTCTCACCGCAAGCGACCCGTTTGGTTCGATTCCCAAGGCCGGGCGCAAGAGCCGCGAGGTGACTGCCGAACGAGCCAAGCGCGCCAGCGTCGGGCGTCTTGACCCACACCCAGCGATCGAGGCCGAGACGGATGTCGGCCGCCTCCTCGCTGCCATGATTGTGCGGCCGGCGCACCGCGCCACGCTCGGCGACGTGGCAGCCTCACCGTGGCTTGCTGGTACGCCTGCGGCGTCGTGGGTCGAACCGCCATTTCCACAACTTGAGCTCCCTCAGCGTGGCGGTGGACTCGACAACGGCATCATCGACGCACTTGTTCAAATGGGCTGGGAGCGCGAGGCGCTCGAAGAGGCGCTCACGGCCGACGCACTCGACAAGTGGCGACCGGTGCCTGCCTCCCCGGCGACTGCCCTCGAGTTTGACGAGCTGCACCCGAGCGACGAGGACTCGCCGACGTCGGCGTCGGCCAATCTCATTGACCAGGCACGCGCAAAGCGGATTGCGGCCGTGTATGGCTTTCCGTCGATTGCGGTCCCAATGCTTCGCGTCTACGCCATGCTTGTGCGGAAGAAAGTGCTCTCGCTTGCGTACCGCGACGCCGGCGCGCCGCTGCTCCTGGTCGAGCACTCAATGAGCCCGAACCGCGACGTTACTGACCACGGCGACGCCCTCGGCTCGTTCTCCAACGACTACTTTTCCATTTACGAAGAGGTTGGCGTTGAGGCGGCGCGGCCGCACTCGCCAACGGCAGCGCGGCCGCCGCTGCGGCGGTCGGCTTCAACAACGCTGGCGGCAGCGTCCGGGCGGCCGCCCAGGGGCCCGCGGCGCGACTCGCGGTCGCGGTCGCGATCGGCGTCGGCATCGCGCGAGCCGCGGTCCGCGCGCACCCGGTCGGCCTCGGCACAACGGAGAGAGGCTAGTGCGGCGAGTGCACGCAGTAGGCCGCCGAGCCTGCCGCGGTCCGGGCCGGAGCCTGTGCGGACCCGGTCGCGGGCGACGTCGGCATCGGCGTCGCGGCCGCCGCTGGCGGTGCGCAACGCGGTGGCCGCCGAGCCGGCACGCCTTCCATTCCGACGGGCGGGCAAAGCGGGCGATGCCGGCACAGCAATGCCGGCGCGGCGCAACCGCAACCGCACCACGTCTGCGTCACGGCGGCGGGTGGGCGCGCCGTCGTCGTGACGTCCGTCCCTACATGCGCTCAGAAGCGATGGACATGCGGCCGTCTGAAGCCGAGCTCCTTGACAGCGTCGCCAACCATCTTGTTAAACGACGGCGGCCCGGAGTACGTGATGAGGACACCCGGGCTTGTCGCTGGTGGGAGTACGGCGGCGAGGCGGGCAGCGTTGAGGCGGCCGATGTTGTGGGCCCAGGTGGCACCCGGACTGGTGCGCGAGACCCAGAGAGAGATTTCGAGCTTGTCGGGATAAGCCTGAGCAAGGTCAACAATGTGCTGGTAGAGGATGACGTCTTCTGGCGTCGAGTTGGCGTAGACAAGGACCAGGCGGGTCGGGCTCGGAGCGTCGAGCAGCTCGGAGAGGAGCTGGAACATCGGGGTGATGCCGGAGCCACCGGCAATCATGACCAGGGTCTGGACCTCGTTGGTCGGGTACGTCCAGCGGCCAACAGGCCCACGGATGAGGACAGTGTCGCCGATGTCGAGGTTGGCGAGCATAGACGAGACGACGCCGTCCGGGTAGACCTTGACGGCGAGAGTGAACGAGCCGGTGGCCGAGAGCGGCGAGATGGGGGTGTACGACCTGCGGACAGGCTCTGTGGCGTCCGGCGGGGTGTACACAACGCCAACGTGCTGCCCCAGCGCCAGCCCCGTCACGTCATCTTCTTCTGGCAGGGCGATCTCCACCTCGACCACGTTGTGGGTCACCATGCGGGTGGCCACCACCGTCAGGGGACGCGCCTGCTTCGGGTCGAGGGCAGGCGGGCGGGCCGTCTGACGGCGGGTAAGCAGCCAGGCGAGCGAAGCCACGCCAGCCACCGCAGCAGCCGCACCAGCAAGCGCAGACGCGCCGGGGGTGTTCTCGTGAAGCCAGTCCATGGGTTGGGGGGAGGGGAAAGGGGAGAGGGGTGGGGCTGTGGCAGGTGGCGGTGGATGGGATCGTGGGCGTGCGTGCCAGGTCATGCAGCTCTGCCGGGCTGGCGCAGCCGATGGGAGTTTGGGGAGTGGCAGCTGGTGCGGTGTTCATCAGGCAATGCGCTTAGCGGCTAGACATTGGCCGATGGATGAAGCGGCGGGGATAGCGGGACTTGTCCCGCATCGCGGGCTTCAGGCCCAGCGACGGGTGCGAGTCGTGGTCGAGTACGCCGACTGCTGGACCCGGCCCGGCCCGTGGTGAAACGTATTGTTGCAAAGCGGAAGGATGGCGTCGTCGTACGAGGGCTTACTCGCTCGAGTGCGGCGATGGGAGGCCGATTGATTCGGGATCATCCTCCTCGCCATCGACCGTTGCCGCCGAGTCTGCGCCGCTGACATCGAGTGTCAGCGGCGTGCGCTTCGGCGAAGCCGGGCTCTGATCCACGGGCGCGTCTGAGGTCTGATCGAGGGCCGTCTGGATGTGTTCGAACTCGGGCTCGGGCTCGAGCTTTGGCTTTGGCTCGGGTTCGGCCACGGCCTCGACCACGGGGTCAGACTCGGAGGCAGGCTCGGCCACGGGGTCAGACTCGGAGGCAGGCTCGGCCACGGGGTCAGACTCGGAGGCAGGCTCGGCGTCGTCAGCGCCAGGCTCTGCATCAGTCTCTGCATCAGTCTCTGCATCAGTCTCTGCAGCGTCTTTGCCGCGGTTCGGGTTTTTGATCTTGTCGGCGGCACTCTGGATAGCAGCCCACTGCGCGGCGCGCTCAGCGTCCTTGGCTGCCCGTGCCTCTGCGTACTCTGCGTTGATGACTCCAGCACGATCAGCCAGATGCCCCAGATCGGTCGATCCGTGATTACGGAGCTCAAAGGCAGCCACCGCGACCCAGAACTCGCTGTCGAGCTTCTCCACATCGTAGTCGGACCAGTCGATGGCGTTCTGTCTCCGCCCGTGCCCAAACAAGTGAGTTTGCGCCTCTGCTCTGGCCCTCCCCCCTCCTCCCCCCTCTCTCCGCCTCTACACGTACCACCACCTCTGCCGACAGGTACTCGGGCTCGGGCATGACCTCCTCCTCGACCACGGGCGCGGGTGTGGCGTCCTGGGCGACCGGGGCGACGTCGGCGCCCTTCTTCTTCTGCCTCTGCTGTTGCTGCTGCTGCTGTCCGCGCCGTCCACGCTTCTTCTGCCGCTTGCGTCCCATCTCGTGAGCCTCGTGTGGTGCTGTGCAGAGGGGTGGCGGTGGCTGTGGCGGTGGGGGTGGGCCGAGGGAGGGGCGGAGGTTAGCGTTGGGCGGGCGTATGGCGATTTGGCGCGCGCGCGAACGCATCGGTGTCCGCCCGGCGTCAGAGTGCTTTCCGACGCGATATGCAAATACTGGCCGCTAGCTTGCAGCCCATCGACTACCCATATGCTACCCATACGCTACCCATCGCCGTCCAGCGCTTGCTGCCGCCCGTCAAGTCCTATCCAAGTGCATCACCTCCCGCTGCTCTACTATTCCGCCTCACCTGGCCACAATGCCCGGTCCCGATCCCGGTCCACTCAACCTTGTTGCAGCCGATGGCACCAGCCCAAGCTCACCTGCACCTACGTAAGCTCTCATGCATCGCCCAGCTCAATCCCACTGGCTCAGCTACCTTTGCCCCGCCGTGTGTGTGGCAGCGCCTCGGGACGACCCAACTTGCTTCGGTCGGCCCAAAACCGCGCGCCAAAATCGGTTGCGCGCCGCCAACCACCGCCACGGACCGGTAGCACCCAACTCCTCGCCCTCCTCGCCCGCCCACCACCCCTACCCCCCTCCTCCTCCTCCCCCCCCTACCCAGCACACAACACAGAGAGGAGCTATGTCTGAAGACCCGACCCTCGAGCGGGCGTTCCGCGGGCACCGCGACACGGCGACTGCGGTGGCCTTTGCGCCCGACATGTCGCAGCTGGCGTCGTCGTCGGCCGACGGGACGGTCATGCTCTGGCAGTTCCGCCGCAACATGCGGGCATTCCGGTTTGTGGGCCACAAGGCTGCGGTGCTGGACGTGGACTTTGCGCCGTCGGGCCAGCTGGTGGCGTCGGCCTCGCGCGACGCGACTGTCCGGCTTTGGATTCCCACTGTCCGCGGCTCATCGACGGTGTTCAAGGCCCACTCCTCGTCGGTCCGCTCGGTCTCGTTCTCGGCAGACTCGCGGGCGCTGGTCACCGCTGGCGACGACAAGATCGTCAAGCTGTGGGATGTTGCCACCCAGCGGTTCATGGCCTCATTCAAGGGCCATACCAACTGGGTCCGTTCCGCCGCTATCTCGTCCGACTCGCGGCTGCTGGCGTCGGGCTCGGACGACAAGACTGTCAAGCTCTACGACGCCGGCTCCAAGGCTATCACTTCCACCTTTTACGCCACGGCTCCGGTCAACACGGTTGCCTTCCACCCAGACGGCACCTGCCTGGCCACCGGCTCGTCCGACGGCGCCGTCCAGCTCTACGATCTGCGCATGAACAGGCTCTTCCAGCACTACTCGGCTCACTCGGACGCAGTCAACTCGGTTGCCTTCCACCCCTCCGGAAACGTGCTTCTCTCGTCGTCTGAGGATGCGTCGCTGCGGATGTTTGACCTCCGCGAGGGCCTCCTCCTCTTTACCCTCAACTCGCACACGTCTGCCACCTGTGGCGCCGCGTTCTCGCGCGACGGCGAGTACTTTGCCTCGGCCTCGGCCGACAAGCAGGTCCATGTCTGGCGGACCGCGTTTGATGCTTGGGCCGACGCTGCCGACGCCTATCCGTCTACAGCGCCTGCTCCCGCCGCGCCTCCGGCTTCTGCCTCGCTCTTTGACGAGTCGCGTGTCGCGCCGGTCTTTGACGACGAGCCCGTCGACGTCGCGCCTGCACTCTTCGACTCGCACTCGGTCGCGGCCTCTGCTGCCGACGCCTCCTTCCGGTCCTCGCTCCCGGCTGGCGCATCGGCCGAGCGCGCGCCGGTCGCGTCGTCGCCGCCGCCGTCGTCGGCGTCGTCGGCCTACGCCCAGGCGCCGGCTTCCCACACCGAGGCGCTCGAGGAGCAGACGTACTCGGACGAGCTCCGCCGCGACCTCTCTCATATTGTCCGTCAGCTCGACGTCCTCACCTCGACCATGGGCATCATGGAAGAGCGCCTGACCTTTGTCGAGGACCAGGGCCGCGTCGTCCAGTCAGAGCACCGCGAGGTCATGGACGCCCTCCGTGTCCTTGTCCAGCACCAGCAGGGACACGCCGATCAGCACCATCAGCAGCACCAGCAGCACCAGCAGCACCAGCAGCAGCAGTAAGAGTGGTAGCAGTAGTGGAAGTAGTACAAGCAGCAGCAACAGCTTCAGCCACGGCTTTGCCGTCCCCTCCCCCCCTACCCCCCCCCCCCCCCCCCTCCCTCCCAACCACTCGTCCCCACCCCACCCCACCCCACCCCACCCCACCCCACTCCCACCCCACCCCACCCCACCCTCAGTATGCGTATAGCATTCCTCCATCCCGACCTCGGCGTAGGCGGGGCCGAGCGGCTGGTCATCGACGCAGGCATGGGCCTGCTTGCCCGCGGCCACGCGGTGACCATGTACACCAACCACCGCGACGTGGGCCACTGCTTCCCCGAGGCCCGCGATGGCTCGCTGGACGTCCGGGTCGTCGGCGGCTGGCTGCCGTCATCGATCTTTGGCATGTTCTCTATTCTCTGCGTTACACTCCGGATGCTCTACGCTGCCGTGGTCATGGTCATCTTCTACCCGCGCCCGGATGTGGTCTTCCTCGACCAGCTTGCCACGGCGGTGTGGCCCTTCCGCCTCGTTGGCCTCCCGGTCGTCTTCTACTGTCACTTTCCGGACAAGCTCCTGGCCTCGCGCTCGTCGTCGCCGCTGCGCATCGCGTATCGCGCCGTCGCGGACGCGCTCGAGGAGCGCTCGACGCGCGCTGCTGACGTGGTGCTCGTCAACTCGGCCTTTACCGCTGCCACTGTCATGGAGGCCTTCCCGTCGATGACTGCGCGGCCGGCCGTCCTCTATCCGGCCATCAACATGCAGGCCATCGACGCCGCCGCCGCCGCCGCCGTCGGCAGCGGCTCAGAGCTTGCAAACAACAAGGTGTTCTTCTCTATCAACCGCTTTGAGCGCAAGAAGGCCATCGAGCTCGCGCTCGCCGCCTTTGCGCTCATGGCCGCCGATGCGCGCGGCGCGCAGCTGGTCCTCGCCGGCGGCTACGATCCCAACAACCGCGAGAACGCAGAGTACTTTGACGAGCTCCATGCCCAGGCCACTGAACTCGGCCTCGACATCGGCACCGACGTCGTCTTTGCGCCCTCGGTCTCGAACGATGACAAGTACCGCTACTTTGACGCTGCTGTCGCTGTCCTCTACACCCCGTCCAACGAGCACTTTGGCATCGTGCCTGTCGAGGCCATGTACGCCTCGCGCCCTGTCGTTGCCGTCGCCTCGGGCGGGCCGACCGAGTCCATTGTCGACGGCGAGACCGGCTTGCTCGTCGCCCCGGAGCCGGCCGCCTTTGCTGACGCGATGCGAACGCTCTGGGCCGACCGAGCACTCTGCGCTCGCATGGGCGCCGCCGGCCGCCAGCGCGTCCGGGACTTGTTTTCGCTCGACGCCTTTGCCGCCTCGCTTGAGGCATCGATTGTCTCGGCCATCGATGGCTCGCCGCCCGCTGCCGGCCGCGCCAAGACCGATTGACAAGCTCATGACCGCCGATCCCGGCACGATGTGTGTATGAATAACGATGTGGGGTTTGTGTATGGGCGCGCGTGTGTGTGTGTGGTGGGGGTGGGGGGGGGTGGGGTGGAGTGGGTCGTACTACATGGGCATCTCCACAGCTCGGAAGTATTTCATTATCGGTTCACGCAGGCGCGAGAACTACGTCTGGCTCGTTGCCTAGATGACCTCGACGTTCAGCTTGGACGCCTTGGACGTCTCCCACGGCTTGCCGGCTGCGATCTTGGGGATGAGCTTGAGCTCGTTCTTGGCAGCCACAATGAGCTCCTCAACCTGACCAGCGTTGACCTGTTGCAGTGTTGCAGTGCGGAGAGGGGAGGGCCAGAGTGGTGGGGGCGGCGGGGTGCGGGGAGGGTGAGTTGCTTCAGGAAAAGGCCGTGCGGTGAGGCGGCGCGGTGGTGATCAGGCTGGCGGTGATCAGCAGAGGAAAAGCGGCAAGGGTGGGGGGGGGGGGGGGGGAGAGAGAGAGAGAGAGCGAGAGAGAGAGGAGGAGGGAGAGGGAAGGGGAAGAATGGAGGAGGACGTACCATCTCCTCGAGCTCCTGGACCGAGGTGGCCTTCTTGACAGCGTCGAGGCGGGTGCGGGTCATCTGCTCGACATTGACGCGGTACTGGGCGGTCTCTGGGAGAGCCTCGAGAGCCTCGAGGGTCTGGGCATAGAGGGCAGTGAGGGTCTTCTGGGCGTTGTGAGCCACAGGCAGGCCAACAATGCCCGTTGTCCGCTTGACAACCGTCGAGAGTGCACGCGCAGCCATGTATGTGTGTGGGTGTGTTGGGGGAGTGGGTGAGGTGTGGCTGTGGCTGGGGCGGGGACGGCGAGCGGCTTGCAGTTTGGTTGGAGAGTGTTCGCGAGCGAGGTACACCTCTCGGCTCTCCCCCCCCCTCCGCCCCAAACGCCTTGCTACGTCACTTGACGCCTTCCACGGCGCCGAAAGGAGAAAGCAGGGATTAGCTAGCAGCGACAAGCCTTTTCTGTAGGTAGGGTACGGGGCACTCTTCTCTGGCATGTCTGACGTTGAGTCAGGCTCTGCAGCTGGGTCCATGGCCGGCGTCGAGGCTGGGCCGAGCCGCCCGAGAGGCGCGACGGCACCGGGCGGGCAGCTGCATGGCCTCGCGCGAGTGACCTTTGTGCTCGAATCGTTTGTTAATGTGGATCTGTTTGAGCGCGGAGTGTACGAGCTGCGGCTGTCGGTGGCGACGGCCGAGTCGAACGTGCCTGCCCGCCCGACATCGTGCAGCAAAGCGTCTGCGGCCCCGCTGACCAAGGCGCTGATGACGCACTGCCCGTTGCACCGGCACGTCCGCTCGGGCTCGGGCTCTGGTGTTGCCGATGGCGAGCCCGGTGTTGTTGTTGATGTTTGCTCGAGCGATGCTGTCGACGAGTCATCGTTCGAGGCAGAGGCCGCGTCGGCCAACGTCGTGTCGAGGCCGTACATCGCCGGCGACGTCTTCCACTCGGCGCAGTTTGAGATCCGGTACCAAGCCGAGGCTGCTGTCCTTAACGACGTGGTGGTCTTTGAAGTCGCGCTTGCCGAGGCTGCAAGCGGGGTGTGTGAGGACATGCTCGCTACCGTTGAGTTGTGGTACTCGACCGAGTTCAATGGGCAGGCGCTCAAGTGCGCAGCAGTGCGGCGGTATCTTCTGGCGAGTCCCGAGACCACAGTCCATGCGCACGCGTACTACGAAGTTACGTTTGGCGAGTCGTTCTTCGGCCTGCTGCACCTGTTGGCGCACTCTGCGCTTGTGGCACTGACGCTGCAGGCGCCGCCGCTGCCGCGCCCGCGGCGACAGAAGCTCTTCCCTGCCGTCTTTCCTCCACATCCGACGCCGCCACGGTCGCCCAAGTCGGTTTCGGCATCGGTAGCCGACTTGGTAGCGGCGCCGTCGGCGCTGCCGCCGTCGTCGGTCCTGGACCGCCTTGCTGCTGCGTACAAGGTTCAGAGCGCCGCTTTCTGCGAGCTGTGGGCGACATGCTCGGGCTCGCGGACCACGCTCGGATTTCTCATTGCCTCGGAGCCCGGCTTGCATCTGCATCCCCGGGCCCGTGATCTCGACGCCATGATCGAGACTGCGACGGCGCTGGCTGACCCGGCCCGGGCCGCCACGGTCGGTGCCGAAGCGCGGGCGCGGCTCGAGTCTGGTGTTACTGCGCTTGGGCCGGATGCGTGCGAAACGACAGTTGGCTTGCTGCTGCTCGACGAGTTGACCTCGCTTGCAGATGCACTCGACGAGCTGCACACCACCTACGTCGGCTGTCTCATCCTCGCTCACACCCCGAGCCTGCGGCAGCAGCTGCGTACGCGATTCGAGCGCTACAGACTCCATGGATGGGCCGACAACGTGTTCCGGTACCACACACCGCTATCATCGAGTGCGACGCCCGGCCTAGCGTCAAGCGCGCACCTGTTTAACTCGCAGCGCATGGTCTGGCACCGTGAGTTGGCGGGTATGCTGGCCAAGGTGCGGTTGGCCGAGCGCCCACGCGACCCGATCGTTGACCTCTCGCCGGACGCGCCGTTTCGGGCCAAGCATGTGGTGTTTCAGGACATTGTTCACGTTGGACCTGACGTTCCGCCAACATGGAATTGGGCGGCACCGGCGGCATCGGCAGCAAGGCGGGCTGGCGAGGCAGGGCCAAGTGAGTCGTCTGCGTCGGCACCCGCAACCGGCACGGCGGCGTCGGGCTCGAGCTCGTCGCGGCTCTCAGACTCGGGCGAGGGCGAGCCGCTGAGCCCGCCACCAGCTTATGAGATGCCATCGCCGGCGGCGAGTGTTGTTGACGAGTTTATGGCAGCTGCTGGAGGAGGCGATGACCAGCTCCGAGTTCTGGGGCTTGAAGACGAGGAGACATTGCTGGCGAATGTGCCTGAGCCGAGTCTTGCGGCGGGGACGGTCCATCTGTTTGTGTACGTTCACGGGCTCGCGGGCAACGCGTTTGACCTGCGGTTGCTCCGCAACGAACTGGCGATTCTGTTTCCCGAGGCGGAGCACTTGCTCTCTGCGGCAAACGAGAAGGACACGCTGTGCGACATCGACGAGATGGCGGAGCGGCTGGCGCACGAGATTTGGCTCTTTGTGCGGAGCGAGAGGCTCCGAATTGGCGCGCTCTCGTTTGTGGGCCACTCACTGGGGACCATCATTGTCCGCGCTGCACTGAGTAAGCGCGAGCTGTGCGAGTTTCTCCCACGCCTCCACGCTTTTGTCTCGCTCTCGGGTCCGCACTGTGGGACCATGTTTGGCTCGTCGACGCTTGTGGGCTCGGCCATGTGGCTTCTTAAGAAGTGGAAGCGATCGACGTGCCTGGCGCAGCTCTCACTGACCGACGCTGACACTCTCGAAGAGACCTTTATGTACAAGCTTGCGCACGACGCAAACTTTGGCCTCTTTTCAGTGGTCCTCCTTGTCTCGTCGCCGCAGGATCGCTACGTCCCTTATGCATCGTCGCGGATGGAGCTCTCACCCGAGGCGCTGTACTCTAAGGAAAAGGGCTCGGCATATCTCGCCATCCTGGACGCACTCTTTACCGTGCTTGCCTCGACTACCGTCATCCGGACCGACGTCATGTTTGATGTAGACTCGCTCTCGCTCGACTCGATGGTCGGGCGCGCAGCGCACATCCTGATGCTCGACTCGACACCATTCCTCGCCATGTTTGCCACTCTTGCTCGCAACTATCTGGTGCCGACAAAGCGGCGGAGTATGTATCCTGGTGTCGACAGCGTGTCCGAGCCGGCGGCAGCGTCGTCGTCAGCATCTTCAGCATCGTCGTCGTCGTGCCTCACGCCAGACACGCCGTTTGTGCCGGTGGTGCCTGGTGTGTGAGATTGATGTCTTTACTGTGTTGAAAATAAGGTTGGTAGCAGGTCTAGACTACTCGGCGTCCTTGGACTTTTTCTTCTTCTTCTTCTTCTTGTCCTTCTTCTTGCTCTTGCCATTATCAGACTCGGCGGGCTCGGCGGGCTCGGCGGGCTCCAAGGCGGACTCGGCGGCGGGCTCGGCGGCGGGCTCGGGCTCGGCAGCCTCTGCCTCGTTCTCAACCTTGTCCATACCGGCTTCCTCATCAGCAGCAGGCTCGACAGTAGGCTCGGCGGCGGCAGGCTCGGCAGCAGCAGGCTCGGCAGCAGCAGGCGCCACAACAGGCTCGGCAGCAGGCTCGGCAGCAGGCTCGGCAGCAGGCTCGGCAGCAGGCTCTGTCCCAGCATCGGCTTCCTCGCCTTCGTCCTCTCCCTTGGCCTTGGCCTTCTTCTTGTCCTTTTTCTTGTCCTTCTTCTTGTCCTTCTTCTTACCCTTGTCCTTGCCCTTGTCCTTGCCCTTGCCCTTGTCCTTGGCGCTGCCGTCAGCAGCCTCAGACTCGGCATCGGCCTCGGACTCGGCGAGCTCCGAGGTCGAGTCGGCGAGCGAAGCCTGAGAGGCCGACTTGTTGAGCTTCTTGGCCTTCTTGCGAGCCTCCTTTTCGGCCTTGGCCTTGGCTTTGGCCTCGGCCTCGGCCTTCTTGCGGGCCTCCTTCTCGGCCTTGGCCTTGGCCTTGGCCTCGGCCTCGGCCTTCTTGCGGGCCTCCTTCTCGGCCTTGGCCTTGGCCTTGAGCTCGGCCTTGGTCAACGGCTTCTCGGCCTGCTCAGCCGGAGCAGCATCTGAGGCGGCGGCCGGGGCGGCAGCAGCAGAAGCGGCGGCAGCAGGCGAGGCAGCGGCGGCCGACGGCGCGGCGGCGGCAGCGGCGGCAGCGGCAGAGATCGAGGACAGCCACTTGGGCTTTTTCGAGCGGCGGCGTGGGTTCGACGAGTTGGCCAGGCGCTCCGAGGCAAGCTGGCGGAAGGCAGTCTCGACGTCGGGAAAGTTGCCGATGGTAGAGAGGAGAACGTCGCGGTCGAGGCGGGATACAACGGTGTCTGTGGCGGCAAGAACGGTGGCGGTCCGCTTGCCTGACTTGAAGATTGAGACCTCGCCGAAGAACTGGCCGCCGGCCAGGTAGCGGACAGCGCCGTGGCGGAGGCGAACCTCAATCTGGCCAGACTTGACAAAATACATTGCGTCGCCGGGCGAGCCGACACGGACAATGACCTCGCCGGTGGCGTATGACTCTTCGACAAGGCGGGCGGTGACGTCTGCGACAAAGGCCGCGGTCGATGCCGGGTCAACGCCGGTATCATGGGCGTCTGGCTTGACGACGGTCTCTGGATCCAGCGGCTTGTGCTTGACCTTGGACTTTTTGACCTTGGAGCCGCGCGGGAAGCGCTCGAGTGAGAGCTGGTAGGCGGCTTCATCGGCGAGGATGCCGTCGCTGGAGAGGAGGTAGTCCCGGACGGTGTCGAGGGTGTGGAGCGGGTAGCCGCGGCCGCCCGCAAGGCCACCTGCCGGAGAGTCCCGTGCCGACGAGCGGTCCTGGAGGCCGAGGATGAGGTTGATGACTTTGGCAGACATGGCATGCTTCTCGACGTTGACTAGCGAGAACTCGAGATTCTCGTCGTCGGCCGGGCTGACGAGCGAGTCGTTGCCGTCGTGGATAAAGGTCAGGTCTTGGAGCATGAGGCCGAGGTAGGGGATCGACGGCGGGGAGACGCGGGTGAGGGCGGTGCGGTAGTTGGCAAAGTTGTGTGAGGTCGACATGAGCTCGGCAAGCGAGTCGTAGATCTCGCGGTAGCTCGCCGGGAGCGAGGCCCAGACAGGCTCGAGACGCGCAATGGCGGCCGATTGGAGCGCCGACATGATGGCCCAGAGCGAGTTGAAGTTGTCAAGCTTGCGGCATGCGAGAGCAACGTCGAGGAAGAAACACACGCGGTGGGTCTGGTTGGCGGTCTTGGGCAGGGCGAGGATGTCCGAGGTGACGCGAGCCGACCAGTGGTTGAACGAGTCGATGAGGGCAAGAACGTTGGGCGCGGTCTCGCGGCCGGCATCCTTGTCCGACCAGCACGAATGGAGGAACTCACAAGGGCGGATGGCATAGAACAGCTCAAAGTCATGGAGGGTGAGCTGTCGGGCGACCTCAATCGGGTTGACGTCCTCGAGCATAGTGATCGGGTTGACGTTGGGCACAAGCGGCTCCGGCACGGCGACAGGCTCCTCGGCCAGGGTGTCGAGCGGGGCGATAGTGTACTTGACGGCGCCGTTTCGGAGGACTTCGTCAAGCCAGTGCCCGGTCTCGGTGGCAAGGACGGCGAGCTCGGGCTCGTCATCACCGGTCTCGTCGGGGGTGGCGTGCTCTGCGAGAATGGCGGCGATGAGCTTACGGAGCCAGAACTCGACGCCGGGCTTGTGCATGTCGTAGGAAAAGTGCGCCATCCAGTAGCGGGCCATGTTGAGCTGGCGCTTTTGCAGATGGAACTTGCACGCAGCGTGGTCAGCCGGGCGCGAGTCAAAGACGTTGGCAATGGACTCTGCCGGCGCCGACGCCGCACGCTTGCACAGAAACTCGGCCAGGCCGTGCGAAGGCAGCCACTCGGAATGGGTCATGAGGAACGTATCCTCAAACAGCGTTTCGCGCTGCGACGGCGATGTTGCGTACTCGAGCAGCATGCGCTGCTCCATGGCTTTGACCTGGATCCGTGCCGTCGTGTACTCATACTTGGACTTTTCGTACGTAAAGGCCTCCTCGAACAGCTCAGCTGGTGGCTGCGACGGCTCTGGCAGTGGGGTGAGATCAGCCTCGGGCTCGGGGCTGGGCTCGGGGGTGAGCTCGGGCTCTGGTTCGGCTTCGGCAGAAGGCTCGGCCTCGGGCTCGGCTTGGACATCGGCCTCGGCAGCACGCTCGGCAGCAGGCTCGACAGCAGGATCGGCAATAGGCTCTGCCTCGACCTCGGCATCGGCCTCGGCAGCAGGCTCGGCAGCAGGCTCGGCAGCAGGCTCGGCAATAGGCTCGGCCTCGACCTCGGGCTCGGCATCGACCTCGGCATCGGGCACAGGCTCAGCCTCGGGCTCGGTCTCGGTCTCGGTCTCGGCAACAGCCTCGGCATCGGCTACAGCCTCGGCTCCGGCGTCGGCAACAGCGTCGGCATCGGCTGCAGCCTCGGCTCCGGCGTCGGCAGTAGGCTCCGCGTTGTCGTGGCCGTTGCTGCTCACAGCAGGCACAGGTGCGGGAGTTGCGTCACTCGCAGGGGACACCGCAGAGCGCGCAGCGGGGGCGGCCGAGTCGGAAGAGCTCCCCGAGCTGGTGCCTGAAGAGCCCGAGGAGCTGGACGAGTTAGACGACGCCGACGACGAGGACGAGGACGACATGGGTAGCAAAGAAAGTGCGGTGGCTGTACGCGTGTCTGGCTTGCAACGCCCGGACACCAGGTGTACTGGCCGGTTTTGCAGAAAATTTTGCTATTCCTTTACCGTACGGATGGACAAATTTTTGCATCGTGTCGCTCTGCGACGCTCCACAGACGTCGCAACGTCCATCATTTCGCGGTAAAGGAGTAGTACAATGTAGTAATGGCTGCTGTGGCCACTGGTGGGCCACAACAGAAAGCAGTCGGTGATGCAGAGATGGACACCGCGCGCGGCGCAAAAGGTCCGCGGCCGCGATTGCTTACCGTGAAGCTTCCGGCAGGCGAGGTAGTCGCGTCGTCGAGCCTGGAGGACGAGAGCAGGATGCCAGGAAACGGTACTGCATCAAGGCCTTCCACGCGACAACAGCGAGCTCGTCGCCCACGTTGCACACAACGGCGTTGCCGGGATGAGCGTCGAGCGGCAGGCAGGCCCTACGTGCGAGCCACGCATCGGCCGCGCCTCCCACCTCAAGCCACAGACCAAGCAGGCGTCGCGCAGTGTCGGCCGGTGACCTGGAAGCCAAGCATCATCGAGTTGCTCACGTTGAGACGCGCGACAACGCGTCCGAACGACGGTACCGTCAAGGGTTACTACAACCACACGAACATATCACCGCCACCAAGCCCAAGCGGCTGGTTGGTCGCCACACCAAATGGCCTCGCCGCTGTAGTTGGAGGAGAGCGCCGCTGCAGTCGCGAGTGGGCGGCTTGTCGACCCGGCGTTCACAACCCCCGCAGCCAGAATGAGACCACAAGGACTTTTTCACTTGGATATACTCAACCTTACTGCACAGCCAACTACATACAGCCCGCTCGACGCGTTCCCACTCGTACATTGGCCACACGCTGCACCGACCACAAACCTGTTCTCCACAACCTTAAGCAGGTTTCCACAAGCGGTCCACGCCAATCATAACCTCCGCACCATTATTCGAGCTGTCGTCCAATCTTGTCATGTGGCTGTCGACAACCAATCATCGCTTTTGGCGACGGCTGATGTCCACTCGCTGCGCATGTCTCCTACGGGCGGTAGTCTCGCGTAGCGGTAGCGGCACAGTCACATCGGCCATTCACCAATTGCTGTCGCAGACCGATGGCGCCATGTCCCTACATTGGCTCAGTCTCGCCGCTTGCGTTGACCCGCCACCGCGCAAACAATGCGGGTTTTTCGTGGCCGCACAAAAGCCGCCAACTCGCCGCGCCTCCTCCCCCACTTGCAGCAACCAGCTCTCCCCGACACTCGGGCACACCGGGCGACACTCGGGCTACCAACAAGCACTTGGCTCTTTCCAAACCCGCCGAGGCAGTGAAACCGGAACAACTAGCGCGACGCTCTCTGTGTCTGTGGCGTCCGCTCCGTGTTCCTCTCGCCCGTCTTGCTATTCTGTCCCACTTTGCGCGTCGCTACGACGGAACCCGCAGTTATTGCCAGGGAATTCTGCAAACGTAGTCAAACGCCGATTGATTGATTGAGTCACAGAGTGTTCGCTGGCCCTTCTGCGCCATCCTGCAGCTGACCCGCGTCTGCACCCATGCCGCGGCACCGGCGGACGCCGTCCGCGCCACACACGGGCGGCTCGCCCCCGTCTGAGTTGCTTCCACCGCTTCGGGCCCCCTCCTCTGGTCACGGGCGCCACGGCCGCAGGGCCTCGCTCTCGTCCCACGACGAGCCCAGGCTGTCCCCGCACCGTTTCAGCGGCCCGAGTTCGGCACGTGCTGACCCACGCGCATCAGCACCTTTACTCCCTGTTTCTGATGCGCGACCGCCACACCCACGTGGGCACACCCCGCTCGCACCACACGACGGCATCCAGTACCTCTCTGATGCCTACGACCGGGGATCGGCTTCACGACTCGGCTCCAACTCACGCTCTCGCTCGCCTGTCCACCTCGCCACCGCCGGCCGCTCCTCCTCGCAGCGTGCCATCCGCAGGCGCTCGTCGCAAACACGCCTGACCCCGCTCGCCCCCGTCGGAATGGCGCCGCTTAGCAAGCGCTCCGCCACCCATGACGACCTGACGTCACCCGGAGGCGGCGCTGTCGACCTCTCCTCTTTCATGCGCGGCGAGCTTTTGCGCGCTGGCATTCTCGAGACCGGCTCGCGTGGCCACCGCGGCCCAAGCAACTCTTCCGAGCGCTCCTCTCGCACGAATTCGACCGAGCGCTCATGGTCGCATCCATCATCGGTCGACCGAGACCCGACCCGCTCCAAGGTCCGCGTCAAGGTCAAGGACAAGGACAAGGACAAGCGGAAGGACAAGGCTAAGGCTAAGCGGAAAGACAAGGTCAAAGACAAGGCCAAGCGGAAGGACAAGGTCAAAGACAAGGCGAAAGCCAGGGCCAAGGACAAGGACAAGGACAAGGCCCGGTCCAAGTATCGCGAAAAGGATAGAGCCCGCGGCAAAGACAAGGCCCGTGACCCTGGACGCGAGACAGAACCCGACCGCCCACGCCGTCGCATCAAGGTCAAAGGCACCAAGTCGTCGTCCGACATGGTGAGCCACGAAGTCTCGCTTCAGCAGGCCTCGATTGCCCGGACCGACATAGGCTCGTCGGTGGGCCTGAGCAAGTACTCGTCCGGTGACCGGTCGTCGTGTGGCGCGCTTTCACGCGCCACATCTCGAGGCTCGGTCGCGTCAGCCTCGACCGAGCCCGACTCGCCGTCTGTCGTCTGTAGCCCGTTCCCCGACGTCAACATTGTCGGCGCATCGACGCCCACTCTCAACCCAGACCCGGTTACGCCTGTCGAGCGGGCCAACACCCACGACGGACTCGGTGCCGACTGGGAAGCCGCAGTCCGCGCCGCCGCCGCGTCTGGCGCTGAGGACAACAGCACGCTCGAGCCCAAGTCGCTCCGCGACTCGATGACAAAATCCAAATCGTGGTCGAGCGGGCTCGAGCCTGGCAAGGGCAGCCACTCTGAAGCCCGAGTCGACGAGTACCTCGTCCTCGAGCCTCTCGCGTCAGGCACCTCGGGCTCGGTCTACCTCACCCGCCATCGCCAGACCGGCAAGATGGTGGTCATGAAGAAGATCAACATGTCGTCGTTCACCGCCAAGGATGCGCTCTGCGCCGCGCTCGAGGTCCAGGCCCTTGGCGAGCTCACCCACCCGCACATTGTCAAGCACTACGAGTCGTTTGTCCACGACAAAGTCCTCCACATTGTCATGGAGCACGTCGAACTCGGCGACCTCGACTCGCGCATCAAGGAGCAGCGCGCAACGCAAATGTACTTTTCCGAGAGGACCGTCCTCACATGGTTTGCCCAGCTGGTCGCCGCCCTCGACTACTGCCACGCCAACAAGTACCTCCACCGCGATATCAAGGCACCGAACGTCATGATCGCAGCAGACAACACCCTTCGCCTCGCAGACTTTGGCCTCTCGGCCGAGCTCGAGACCGAGTCATCCATGCGCCAGACTCGCGTCGGCACGCCCTACTACATGTCCCCCGAGCTCTGTCAGGGCCTCTCGTACACCCAGAAGAACGACATCTGGGGCCTCGGCACCCTCCTCTTCCGTATGTGCGCCCTCACGTACCCGTTCAAGGCTGCCGACCTCCAGTCGCTATTGGAAACCATCGTTGACCGCCGCACTCCCGACATCCCCGAGTGCTACTCGGTGGAACTCTCCGACCTTGTCCAAGCCATGCTCGCCAAGGACCCGAATGAGAGACCCACGGCGTCGGAAATCCTCCGCCTCGACTTTCTTCAACCCTATCTTGACCCTGTTCGCCAACGCGAAGAGGCGCATTGGGCATCGTCGTTCAACGCCTCCATCACCGTCCCGGCCTCGACCCCACCGTCAATGCCCTCAAGAATCGTGCCGCGGAGCTGGCTGCGCAGCCCGAGGCAGGTGATCATGCAACATAGTTGGGACAGATGCGGAATGTGGGCTTGCGGCCGCGTGCCTTTGCACCGCCCTCGCCTCCACACACCGTGCAATTTACCTCGCCATCCAGTGACCGCAGAAAGAAGCTCACGTATCGAACGCGAAGCAGCAGCAACATTGAAGGATAGGATGGTCATGTAGTTTTGCTCATCACAGGCGGCTGCTTGCCCGTCTCCCTGGCCTCTGCTTTCGGCGCCAGTTGCCTGCCACTGGTCGACGCGCCCCTCGTGCGCAACGCTCCACCCCCCCCACCCCCCACCCCCCACCCCTCCCCACCCCTCCCCACCCCTCCCCACCCCTCCCCACCCCTCCCATACACTATGACCACCCTCCTCGCGCTCTCCCAGCTACTCGGGCCTGGAGACGAGCGCAGCAGCAGGCACAACCACCGGGCTGGCGGGCACGGGCGAGTCGCCGGCAGCAGGCGGGTTCACGGCAACAACAGCTCGCTGGCTGAAGGGAGCGGAGGACGAAGAGGCGAGCGGAGGGGACATGGTGGCGAGTCGTGGAGGGCAACCGTGGCCAACGCTCTGCTGAGACTCGCCGACGAGGACACAGCAGAGACCGCCGCTGCACAGCTCGCTGCCCTCGCCACTGATCCGGGGCTCACCTCGACTCGTGCCGGCCTGCTGCTTGGCATGCTTGCCGCACGGATGGATGCAACTATGGCCCGCAAACAGGCGCTAGTGGTTGTAGAGGGTTTGGCAGAGGCGCATCCGTCCTTTGCACGTACGCTGGCGAGCAAGGTCATGGCCGTACTTGTTGCTCGCATCCAAGAGGGCGATGCTCAACTGGCCGAGGCCATCGCGGCTACTGTGAGCATTCTCGGTGAGTACGCGGTTGTCCCGCTCGACAGCAGTGCACCAGAAACCTCAGGCATTGCGCCATATCTGGCGCCGCTCCTCTCACAGCTGGTCACCCTCAACGTCAGCGTCCATCGTGGAGCTGGCGCCGCCATCGCCGCGCTCATCGGCTCGGTCTCGGCGGCCGTGCTAAAGGCCGAAATGCCCAAAATAGGGCTCAAGGTGCTAGACCTCATCTCGTCGACCGCGTCGCTGCTGGCGGTGGAGCCGCTGTTTGAGGCCGCGGGCAAGCTGGTTGACGTGCTCGGCGACGCGCTCATTCCGTGGATCCCGGCATACCTCACCGCCCTTGTCAACGCGCTGGCGCTCGACGAGTGGCAGGCGCGGCGTGCTGCCGCCGGCGCGCTCATTGTCTTTGCGCTCCGCATGGGGCCGGCACTCTCGGTCATTGCGCCAGACATGATTGTCCACCTCGAGCGTCACAAGTTTGACAAGTTCCGCAAGGTCCGCGAGCTAGTCGGCGTCGCGCTGGCTCTTTTCCGCGACTTGCCTGGACCCGACGGCATGCCGCCCGAGCCGGTTGATCCCGACGCGCTTCTTGGAGGAACCGAGTGGACCGTCGGCCTTGGCGCGCGCCACGTCCACCCGTACTGGGCCACCCGCGCACCGCTTGGCTCGTCGGCCTCGCTGCCCGGCCACGTCTCGATGTCGGCATCGTTTGCTAACACTTCTCTCCGTCGATTTCAGACGCCCGGGAAGCGGACGCCAGCAGCCTCGCGCTCAGTTCACCGCGTCGGTCGGGTGGCACGGACACCGCTCGCCGACCCGCTTTTCAAGCCGCTCTCGCCGGTCCCGTCCGCACCGCCGCAAGTCTCCCGGACCGGTGTCGACTTGAGTCTTCTCGCGCGTGACTCCGACTCAGTCGCGCCACACCCGGATCTCAACCTCTCGCAGGCTGTCCTCGATCGGCTCGAGGAGCAGCAGGCGGCGCAGGCCGAGCTCTCGCGCCAGGTCCAGGCCCTGCTCAACCTGCAGGTCGCACAAGAAAAGCGGTACGCAAGCCAGGCAGAGGAAATGCAGAGCTTGCGGGAGTCGACAGCAGCGCTGGAGACTTCGATGCACCATGGTAGTCGCCCGGTCAGCCGGGCTCGGCACTCGCCCAAGGCGACTGCTGTCCATGGGCGCGGCCGTTCGCGCTCGTCGTCGCGAATCCCGGCACCACGCTCTCGTGCACCGCCACTCTCGAGCCCATCGTCGCGGTCACCAACACCCAGCTCACCGCCGGCTTCAATACTCTCCGAGCCCATTGCCTCGCCAGTCTCTGAACGCCTGCCGACGCCGCCCGAGCCCGAGCCCGAGCCCGAGCCGCTGCTGCACCTGCCGTCGTCCAGGCCGGGAGGCTGGGCACCCGAAGCCGTCACGTCTG
The DNA here is from genome assembly GCF_000142905.1 of Thecamonas trahens ATCC 50062. Taxonomy (NCBI): domain Eukaryota; order Apusomonadida; family Apusomonadidae; genus Thecamonas; species Thecamonas trahens. The sequence goes on along the minus strand of NW_013657663.1, from coordinate 122,231 downwards.
CCCTTGGTGCGGTGGTAGACTCGCTGACAACGTCAATGGAGACGCTGGAGCGCCAGTCCCAGGAAGCTCTGGATCTGCTTGGGTCGCGTGTCGAGAGTGCGGCCAAGGCCGTGGAGCAAGTCGCCGGTGAGCTCGCACGAGCTGCCCTCGCACGGGCCGCCGAGGAGCGGGCTGCTGCAGCCGCTGCTGTCGGGTCGGCGCCGCCGGCGCGCGGGCCGAGCGAAGCGGCCATGGCTGCGGCCGCCGAGACAGCACCGTCGGTGGTCCAGAACGCGCACACGGCGCTGGCTGCCGGCCATGTCGACCGGGCGCTCTCACTGCTGCTCGAGGGCGGCGCCGCACACACGACGCAGCTCTTCCACATGCTCGCGGACATTGGACCTGTTGTCCGCGACGTGCGCCCTCACACTCTCGAGGGTGTACTCACGGCGCTTGTGGAAGACATGGTCCACTCGCCCGATCATGTTCCGCTCGGCCTGGACTGGCTCGCCGCTGCTGCCGATGCCAGCCTTGACCTCTATCCAGCGCTTGTCTCGCGCGCATGCGACGTGCTGGAGACGCTCGCCTCCGAGCCGACACCCCAGGGAACTCGCGCCGCCCGTCTCTTTGGCCTTCTCATCACAATGCTGATGGACGACTGATCCGTGGCGGGAGATGACATTGAATGGTAGTGTCTGTGACCACAACAGGCCGGCTCCCCGGCTGGATACTCGACTATGGCGACGTCGACGGACGCGGCGGCAAGTGCTGCTGTAGCCGGCACGAGCTGGCTCGCCCGGCTGGTAGAGCGGGTGTTGGCGCCATGTGCTGTGGCACTGGTGGTCACCGCGGCCGGGGTCGTCCTCGCCACGGCTGCCGGCCTCGACCTCGACGCCTTGTTCCCATGGGCAGAGGATCGCGCGCGGCAGTTGGGCATGTGGCCGGCTGGGGCTAAGGATTGCTCCGGAGAAAACAGAGAGGGGAAGGCAACAGGACTCGACGATCCCGCGTTTCCGTCGCTGCTGGAGTTTGGACGGCTGTGACTGCTGTGTGGCTACGGGTAGAGCGATCGCAGACCGATGCCGGCGGTAGGAGCCCGCGGCGGCGGCGGGCCGTAGCGCGCAAACGAGGTCTCGAGCGCAGGGCGAAGCGATGCAAGGTCGAGACCGATGTTTGAAAGGGTAGTGTCGGACGAAGGGCCAAAGACCCGCCGAGAGGTGGCCCGAGGAGCGGAGACGGGCGGCGGGAGTCCGCGCGAGGAGAACGACGACGTCCGCAGCGCATCCATCCGCGAAAAGACCGGATCGTGGGTGAGGTCGCGGTTGTGTACGGGTGCCGGCGCCAGGGTGGACGGTGCAATGGCTGCCGGCTGGCGCGCCTCGGCTCGCATGGCGTCCTTGAGCTGTTCGATACGGGCACGTTCGTGGGCGATGCGCGAATCAAGAGCCGAGGCCTGGGCAGCGTGGTCGGCTCCCTCGGCTTGCGAGGCGGAAGCCGTAGCAAGCTCTTGCTCAAGGGTAGCACGGGCTTGCTGGAGCGAGGCCAGCTTGGAAGCATTGGCCTGGAGCTCCCGTTGCGTCTCGAGCGGAATGCCGGCCTGCTCGGCGCGCTGGGCCTTGATGGCGGCGCGGAGCTCGTCGATCTTAGCTTGCTCGGCAGCAAGGAGCTCGTTCTGTTCGCGAAGCAACCGCGGGTAGTGATCCGAGACCCGAGCGGAGAGGGTGCGGAGTTCGTCAAGCTCAGCAAGCGCACGCGAGCGCTCCCGCTCTTGTTCGGCGAGGGCACGGGCCTGGGCCGCGAGCTGGGCGTCGAGCTCGGCCTTGACAGCGTCGAGCTCGGCCTTAGCATCAGCGACTTCGCGGCGGAGCGCGGCGTTGTCCTCTATGGCTACTCTCAGCTCGGTGTCGCCGGCAGCAAGCTGGTGGCGGAGACGGACGATGGTGTCGCGTGTGGCGGCGTTGGCTGCTCGCTCACGAGCAAGCGCTGAGTTGGCCTCCTCCCACAGCTGCAGCTCCTCTGGTGCCGGCTTGGTGCCGCGCGCCGGCGAGGCGGCAAACGCAGCCCCCGGACGAGCTGCAACAGCCTCTCGGGTCTGATCATCGGGCACTGTGCGGAGCACGCCGCGCAGGACGCTCGATCCCAGCGGGGCTCGGGCTTGGATGTGGGTCAGCGCCGACGACTCGTCGCCAGCACCCAGGCTGTCCGCCAGGGCGCGGCCCTGAGTCTCAAACGCAGCCCGCGTCGCCGGATCCATGTGCATGACGCTCCTCAGTGAGCCATCAGGGCACACATGCTCGGCGGCGTCGTCAGCAGGTGGCACAGGTAGCGGAGCTGAGTAAAGGGCGCGAGCTGCGTTGAGATCCATGCGCAGAGCGGCGGTGTCTGCAGCAAAGCGGGCGTCCTGCCGAGCGACCTTGGCTTTCATGGCCGCCACTTCATCCAGCACAGCTGCGATGCGCTGATGCGGGAGGTACTCGAGCGACGTGCCGCCGCCTCCCGAAGAAGTATCCTCAGCCGGCGCCGGTCCGGGCCGCTTGACCACGCCCGTCGTCACGCTCTGCGCGCCTGCTGTCGCCGCACCGGGGGCAGGACTGCCGAGCTCGTGCCCAGGCGGCGCCACTGCGCGAGGGATACTCATACTGAGTGCGGGGAAGAGGGAGAGGTGATGGCAGTAAGTAGTGTGTGTGTGTGGGGGGGGGGGTGGAGCTGGTGGTGGCAGTGCAGGGAGGGGGAAGAGGGAGGGGGTCATTGGACATGGAATGGATGGCCATGGGGGATCTGTGGGAGGGATGGATGGGGGGATGGATGGATGGATGGATGGGGGGATGGATGGATGGATGGGGGGATGGATGGATGGGGGGATGGATGGTTCCATTTTCCCCATTTAATGCTGGGGGGGGGTTGCTGCCCCCCCCCCCTCCCCCCCCCCCCCCCCTCCAGGTGGCAGGGGCAGGGACTGGGGACTGAGACTGCCGACGGCGGCGTGGGGCACCTCACCCTCTCGGGCTTGCACTTGGTGGAAGCGAGGCGGACAAGATATGGAGAGCGAGTGGGCAGAGCGGCGGTTCTATCCGTGTACGGCCGAGGCGTACGAGCTGCGCGAGGTCATCGGGGTGGCCGAGAGCGGACGGTCGGTGGTGTGGCGGGCATGGGCGGCATCGATGAAGAAGGAGGTGGCGGTCAAGGTGGTGGATCTGGACACAACTCAGGGGAGACTGATCCAGGTTCAGGCTGAGGTCTCCAACATGGGCCTCGCCTGGCATCCCAACATCCTCCCCTACTACGTCTCGTTTGTCAAGGACTCATCGCTGTGGATTGTCATGCGGCTGGCGCGCGGCTCGCTGAGGGACGTGCTCAACTCGGCTTTTCCCACGGGCTTTGCCGAGGAGGCCATCATTGCCTCGGTCCTTGCGCCTGTTGTCCGCGCCTTGGCTTATCTGCATGAGCACGGGCGCATCCACTCGTGGGTCAACGCCTCCAACATTCTCGTCACCCACTCGGGCGAGGTTCTCCTCGACGCTTTCTCGTGCATTGTCGCTACGCCTCCTGCAAACACAGGCTTTGACTTGCTCGCAGCGGCGTTTGCCGCCGGCGCCTCGCCATGCTGGACCGCGCCCGAGGTCCTTCAGCAAGCGGCCGGCTACGATGCGCGCGCCGACATCTGGTCGCTTGGCATCACCGCCATGGAGCTCGCGCTCGGCTTTCCACCCTACGCGCAGTGGCCGTCGATCAAGATCATGTACCACGTGCTCCACGACGAGCCGCCCACGCTCACGGCACTGGAGCGCGAGCGGTTCGGCTCGTCGAAGCGCAAGTTCTCCAAGGCCTTTCGTTCGTTTGTGGCGTCGTGTCTTGTCAAGGATCCGGCCGCCCGAGCGCCGCTGGCCAAGCTCGCCGAGTCCAAGTTCTTTCGCCTCGCCAAAAAGCCCGGGTACCTTATCAAAAAGGTGCTCGATCACACGGTCCTTGTCCACGACCACGATGTCGCCACCAACGAAGACACCGAGTCGCTGGCAGCCATCCTCAAGTGCCGGCTGCGGTCCAAGACCGGCAACGAGCCGGCGTCGTTCTGGGACTTTCCAGACAATATCACCGACTCGGTCGACGCGCCACCACCGGCACGCCCAAAGCGAGGCCGCCGCGGGCATGCCCGCCGACGCACAAAGTCCAAGATCCGGGTCCGGGTTCGGGTCCGCCGCTCACGCTCGGCATCGACTTCGCGCGGCCACACGTCGTACTCGCGCTCGCGGGCCGACTCGCTCTCGTCCGACTTTTTGGACCGCGTGGTCAACAACGAGTGCTCGCTCACGACCGAGTCGACGACTTCACTGGACGAGGACGACGATCTCACCTGCGTCTCGTCGACGACGCGATGATGTCCGACTGCTGTGTGACGAGCAAATCCCGCTCTGCATGGGCAAGCCAAGTCACCCCTACGCCGCTGGGCTCCCATGCACCGGCTGCTTTCATCGACTGCAGTGAATCGATGTCTGTGCATGGATTCCAAGAGTTTGCTGCGTGTGCGTCAGCCAGGCGGCGATGCGAGTGTGAAGATGGTTAACTTGGTTGGCGTCACCAGCCCAATCTTCACGAAGTGCCATTCGAGAGAGAGACGGCCAGCCAAATGAGCACGACAGCAGCGCACTGACTAGCCCTACAACACCCTGCACCACTTCTCGTCAACAGTACATCATGGCACTCCGTGTACGGCACCTGATAGAATTGTGTATAGTGGGCGTGGTATTGCCTTGCCCACACATTCCCTCTCTCCTTCCCCACACCCTTCACCAGTAGCGACCAGACGCGGCAGACGCGTCATCCTGCCATCCTTCACGGCGACCAGGCGAAGGAGGGAGAAGCGAGGAGGGGGATGAGGGCAGATGAGGGCACAGAGGCGGGGAGGAGGCACGGTGGCATGACGTGTACTCATGGTGATGGGGTGGAATGGGTGTGGGGTGGTACGGATGGCGGTGGACAGATGACGAACATGTTCGGCCGGCTGCTCCGCACCAACGGTGGGGTGGCGCTCCAGCTGACGCGGGCGGCGTCGGGCAAGGCTGGCAAGGGCAAGACCATCGGGATTGATCTGGGAACGACCAACTCGTGTGTGGCGGTGATGGAGGGCAAGACGCCGCGGGTGATCGAGAACGCCGAGGGCGCGCGGACGACGCCGTCGGTGGTGGCGTTCCAGGCTGACGGGTCGCGGCTGGTGGGCACGCCGGCCAAGCGTGGCGCTATCACCAACCCGGAGAACACTGTGTACGCGACGAAGCGGCTGATTGGCAAGTCGTTCAAGGAGACGCACGAGGACCAGGAGATGCTCCCGTACGAGATTGTGGAGGCGCCGAATGGCGATGCTTGGATCAAGGCTCAGGGTAAGGAGTACTCGCCGTCGCAGATTGCGTCGTTCATTCTCGCGCACCTCAAGGACTCTGCCGACTCGTTCCTCTCGCAGAAGACGACGTCTGCAGTGATCACGGTCCCGGCGTACTTTAACGACTCGCAGCGGCAGGCGACCAAGGACGCTGGTGAGATTGCGGGCTTCTCCAACATCCGGATCCTCAACGAGCCGACGGCTGCGGCGCTGGCGTACGGCATGGACCAGAAGGGCTCGCAAACGATTGCGGTGTACGATCTGGGCGGCGGCACGTTTGACATCTCGATTCTGGAGGTGTCCGAGGGTGTGTTTGAGGTGCAGGCGACCAACGGCGACACGGCGCTCGGCGGCGAGGACATGGACGCGGCGATCACCAACTTTCTGCTCGAGTCGTTCAAGAAGGAGAAGGGCATTGATCTCTCAACCGACTCGCTGGCGCTGCAGCGGCTCCGTGAGGCTGCGGAGAAGGCAAAGCAGGAGCTCTCGTCGACGACGCAGACGCAGATCAACCTGCCGTTCATCACTGCGACGGCCGAGGGCCCGCAGCACCTGGACCTGTCGCTGTCACGGGCGAAGCTCGAGTCGCTGGTTGGCGACCTTATTGCGCGGACGGTGGCGCCGTGCGAGGCGTGCCTCGCCGACGCGTCGCTCAAGCCGGACGACATCGACCAGGTAGTCCTTGTTGGCGGTATGACGCGGATGCCCAAGGTTGTGGAGACGGTCGAGGCCATCTTTGGCAAGGCTGCGTACAAGGGCGTGAACCCGGACGAGGCCGTGGCGATGGGCGCCGCCATCCAGGGCGGCGTGCTCGACGGCTCGACCTCGGACGTCCTGCTCATCGACGTCACGCCGCTCTCGGTCGGCATTGAGACGCTCGGCGGCGTCTTTACGCCGCTCGTCAAGCGGAACACCGCGATTCCGTGCAAGAAGGCCAAGACGTTCTCGACGGCGGTCGACGGGCAGACCGAGGTCAACATCTCGGTCTTCCAGGGCGAGCGCAAGCTGGCCATCGACAACAACCTGCTGGGCAACTTCCAGCTGACCGGCATCAACCCTGCGCCGGCCGGCCAGCCCAAGATCGACGTCGAGTTTGAGATCAACTCGGACGGCATCCTCACGGTCTCGGCCCGCGACCAGAAGACTGGCCAGGAGCAGCGGATCACCGTTGAGGCCGCGTCAGGCCTCTCGCAGGACCAGATCGAGAAGATGGTCGAGGAGGCCAAGACGTACGCCGAAGAGGACGCGGCCCGCAAGGCCAAGGCCGAGGCCAAGAACGCCGCCGAGTCGGCCATCTACAACGCCGAGAAGACGCTCAACGACCAGAAGGAGAAGGTGACCGAGGAGCTCAAGGAGAAGCTCGACGGCGCCATCTCAAAGGTCCGCGAGGCCGTCGACGCCGACGGCGAGGCCAAGGACATTGCCAAGCTCACCACCGAGCTGCAGAAGGAGCTCGCCGCCACCAACGAGGCCATCTTCAAGGCGGGCAAGGAGGATACCGCCGATGATGTCGACGAGACCGTCGTCGATGCCGACTACCGCGACGTGTCGGAGGAGAAGGACGAGAAGAAGAAGGAGTAAAACATAGGTCTCTTGGCTGTGATGATCTGCAGCGAGTGTGTTGGGCGTGTGTGGGGGAGAAGAGCTGTTTACTCGATGCCGAGCTCGCGAAGCATCTCGGAGAGCTGGTTGGAGGCGGCCTCGGCCTTCTCCTCGGCGGCCTTGACCTTGTCGTCGGCCTCCTCGAGCTGGGTCTCGAGATCGGCGACCTTGCGCTCGGCAGTCTCGGCCCGGATGACGGCCTGCTGCAGCTGCTCGGCAGTGTTCTCGGCGGCGATGCGCTCCTCAAGGGCGTCAAGCTGCTCCTGGGCGAGGGTCAGCTTGCGGTTGAGGTCGTCAGCACGGCGCTCCTCGTTCTCGGCCCGCTCGTTGGCAGCCTGCATTCCTCCAACAGCCCACTGCGTGAGTCCCGCACCCCTCCCACTTGCCGCCCTTCTTCCGCAGCCACTTGCCCGCTTCGCCCGAAAAAATAAAGCCCTTTGCCCGCCCGGATGCATGGCGGGTGAGGCGCCCGGTAGCGGGCGCACACGCCACCACTGCGCGCGGTGTGTGTCTGTATGGCAGCAGAATGTGGTCATTGCTTGTTGATTGCCCCCTGGTGTCACCCTCCCCTCCCCTCCCCCCCTCTCTCCCTCCCTCCTCCCCGCTCCCCCGCCCCCCCCTCCCCCCGCCGTTCCCCGCCCGACAGGTCGCCAACTCGGCTCGGCAGATGTGGGCATGACGTACGTTGAGCTGCTCCTCGAGGTCGGCGACACGGTCGTTGGCATCGTCAATGTCCTGCTGGTACTTGCGGATCTTCTCGCGAACCTTCTCCATCTTGTTGTTTTTCAGCTGGGTGTGTCGGTCTTCGGGTACTGGTGGGGGGTTGGAGGGGGTTGGCGGGGCAATGTATTTGGCATGATCAAACGAACGATCGAATGAACAACAACGTGATCGATCAAACGAACGACAAGCCGAACGATAACGTGATCGATCAAACGAACGACAAGCCGAACGATAACGTGATCGATCAAACGAACGACAAGCCGAACGATAACGTGATCGATCAAACGAACGACAAGCCGAACGATAACGTGATCGATCAAAGGTTGGAACAATGGGTAAACGCGGCAACGCCACGAACATTGCACCAGTTGTTCCTTCTGCCACGCAACCAGCAAGTGGCAGCCGAGCCAGGCAGCCACCCACCCCCCCTCACACACCATCCACAACCACCCTACACACACACACTCCACCCCCCAACCCCAACCCCCCCCATCCACATCCACACACACCCTACACACATACCACACACACACACACCCAAACCCCCACCCGTCATGACCTTCTTTGCCCGCTTCCACCAGGAGACCGAGCTCGACAAGCTGCTCGCCCAAGGCAGCGAGGCGCCGCTGGCCGACGTCCTCGCCCAGCCGCAGCTGCTGCAGGAGCTGCACGGCGGATCGGCCAAGGCTTTGTCGTATGTTGCAGGACATATGAATGAACTGGTCGATGCTGTCTTGGCCCCGGCTGCCGTGCCTGAGGCCGACCTCGCCACGGCCACCGCCGCCACGGCCGTCCTCTCCTCGGGCGTCCGCTCTGTCCTCGCTGCCCTGGTCGATGGCCCTGGCCTTGCCCGACTTTCTGCTCTCTTCTCCGCCGCACCGGCGGCCGAGTCTGCCGCTGACCCGGAGGCCACGTTTCTGGTCCTCCCGCATTCGCCGCATCCGGTCGTCGCCGGCTACGTCTCGTCGATCCTCGTCCATGCCGTGTGCAAGACCCGGTCGCCCGAAGTGGTGGCCACCGTCCGGACAGCGGTTGCCGGCGCCATGTGCTGGCTCCATCTCGACGGCGCGGTCGCGCTCATTCAGGGTCTGGTGGGGATGCTGCGGGCCGACGGCGGCGGCGCGGCGGATACCACTGGAGGCCTGCCCGGCGTGGAGGACGAGGCGCCGCACGCCCTGCGCGAGTGGCAGACGACGGTGGCGAGCATGCTGCTTGACGCCGACGTGCCGGCGTCGCTTGTTCGAGTCGGACTGGCTCGCGAGCCACGCCTCGACGGTCTTCCGTCCTGGGTCGGCAGTCAGGCCAGCATCGGCGCGCTGATGGCTTTTGAGGCTCTCTGCGACGCCGCAGCGCCGCCGGTGCCGCGGACAGCCGGCCCGGTCCCCGACGCCGACCTCCCGCCACTCAACCTCATTGCAGCCATCTTTGCAAGCCCCGAGCTGGCGGCGCTCATTGTCGCAGCGCTTCTGGAGACGCCACGTGCGCCCGAGTCGCGGCTCCGCGAGGCCTCGGTCATTGTTGAAGTCGCCATGTGCGTCCTCACCCTTTGGGCCATCCGGGCCTCGCCGCAAACGTATGCTGCAACCGCACTCCCAGCCTTTGCCGCCCTCACCAAGGCTGTTGACGAGCATGCTGTGGTCGACGCTGCAGTGGACGCGTTCCGGAACGCGTCGGTCGGCTCGGACCTGGTTCTGCAGGCAGGGCCGGTGCCAAACCCGCTCGGCGAGGGCCGGCTGGCGCTGGCACGCGCGCTGGTCGCCATGTCGCGCGCTGACCTCTCCAGCGCCGACGCCGCCGTGCCTGCCCTTCTCGACATTGCCTTTGCCGACTACCCGTGGAACAACATTTTCCACAACGTGGTCGTTGGGTGGACGTCCGAGCTCGCGGTGCGCAAGCCTGAGGTCTTGCGCAGCTCCGAGGTGGTGGATGCGCTCGCGCGCGCCGTCGCCGCCCTCCCGCCCGGCAGCTCGTCTGCCCATCAGGCGACCCGCCCGCAGCATGCTGCGCACATCAACCTGGCGCTGCGCCACCTCCGGAAAGCGTTTGGCGATGCTCCGTTTGGCAACGAAGGCCTCGAGAGCTACGAGTCCGGCGAGCTCGCCGCCGCCCTCGCACTCAACGACTCGACCTCGTGCCCGGTCTCGCCCGAGCTCGCCGCCCGCCGTGGCGTTCTCCAGGCGCAGCAGGGCGGTGAGCTCGATGCGCTCGGCGAGCTCGGCGGAGCCGCCGGCACCAGCTCCGCGTCTGTCTCCGCCGCTGCCGCCGCCGCCGCCGCCGCCGGCACGGGAGAGACCGCCACCGCCGAGTTGGTCGGGGATTCGTCCGAGCCCGTAGCCAACGAGGATCCCGCCGCCGCGTCGGCTGTGCCGTTTGACGCCGACTTTGCTGCAGCGTTTGGCGCGTCGACAAGCGCAGTCGAGGCAGCCAGCCGCGGCAGCACGTCTTCCGCCGCCGCTCCGGTTGCGTTTGAGGCCGACTTTGCCGCAGCGTTTGGCCCGTCGAGCTGATGGGCACCCATCCACTACAGCACATAAAAGACTCGAATGGAGAGGACAATGCACATGCATGTTGTTGTTTTTACGTTAACGGCGGCGGCTGTTGGCCTTCTCGCGCTCGGCAACCTTCCGCATCTTCTTGCGCTTCTCGCGGAGGCCGGCGGTGTAGACGGGCTTGTAGACATCGTCGAGGGCCTTGTGGGCGGCGGTGATCTCGTCAGGGTCGGCGGTCGGGTTCTCGTCGAGCCACTCGAGGGCGGCGTTGACGGCCTCGTCGACGGCGTCGACGGAGGCCTCGGGAACGCGGATGCGCTCGTCGACGAGGGCCTCGATGGCGTCGCGGGCGGCATGGGCAAACTCCTCGAGCTCGGAACGGAGCTTCTGGGCCTTGCGGATGCGGGCGTCCTCATGGCGGTGGCGCTGGGCCTCGGCGACCATGCGGTCGATGTCGGTCTGCGAGAGGCGGCCGGCCGAGTTGTTGATGACGACGTCGGCGCGGTTGCCCGAGGCGTTGTCGACGGCCTCGACGGTGAGGATGCCGTTGGCGTCGATGGACATGGTGACGGTGAGCTTGGCCTCGCCGCGCTTCATGGGCGGGATGCCGCGGAGGGCAAAGCCGCCGAGCTTGTTGTTCGAGTCGACGTGCGGGCGCTCGCCCTCGTAGATGTCAAAGTCAACCTCGGTCTGGCCGTCCTCGGTGGTGGTGAAAAGTCCTCCTTCTTGCACGGGATCTTGGTGTTCCGCGGAATGACGACGTTCATGACACCGCCGATGGTGTCGACGCCAAGCGAGAGCGGGGTCACGTCGAGGAGGAGGAGATCCTTGGAGGCGCCGGTCGACTGGCCGGTGATGATGGCGGCCTGGACGGCGGCACCGTAGGCGACAGCCTCGTCGGGGTTGATCGACTGGTTCAGTTCCTTGCCGCCAAAGAAGTCGCGGAGCATCTCCTGGATCTTGGGGATGCGGGTCGAGCCACCGACAAGCACAACGTCGGTAACCTCACCCTTGGCCATGCCAGCGTCGGCGAGGACGCGGCCGACCGGCTCGAGGCAAGCCTGGAAGAGCGACTCGTTCATAGCCTCAAACTTGGCACGCGAGACCTTGGTCCGGAAGTCAATGCCGTCGACAAGCGACTCGACATCAATGACCGCAGAGGTCGAGGCCGAGAGAGCGCGCTTCGCGCGCTCGCAGGCGGTGCGCAGGCGGCGCAGGGCGCGCGGGTTGCCCGAGATGTCCTTCGAGTGCTTCTTGGTCAGGATGGCCTGGCAGTGCGCCACCATGTTGTTGTCAAAGTCCTCACCGCCGAGGTGGGTGTCACCGGCCGTGGCGAGCACCGAGAAGATGCCGTTGTTGATGTTGAGGAGCGAGACATCAAAGGTACCGCCACCAAGGTCAAAGATGAGCACGTTCTTCGAGCCCTTCTCTGCCGACTTGTCGAGGCCGTACGCGATGGCCGCCGCCGTCGGCTCGTTGATGATCCGGAGGACCTTGAGGCCAGCAATGACACCAGCATCCTGCGTCGCCCGACGCTGCGAGTCGTTAAAGTACGCAGGCACCGTGATCACAGCAGACGTCACCGCCTTGCCGAGGTACGCCTCGGCGGTCTCCTTCATCTTCATCAGCACCATCGACGAGATCTCCTCAGGCGTGAACTGCTTGTCCTCGCCGGCGTCGGCGACCTCAATCAGCGGCTTGTGATCCGAGTTGCCCACAACCTTGAACGCCCAGTGCTCGAGATCCTGCTTGATCACCGCGTCGTCCACAAGACGACCGATGAGACGCTTGGCGTCAAAGACCGTGTTCGTCGGGTTCATGCCGGCCTGGTTCGCCGCAGCCTTGCCCACAAGACGGCCCTCTGAGGTGAACGCCACGCACGACGGCGTCGTCCGGTCGCCCTGCTCATTGGCGATGATCTCCACGCGGTCGTTCTGTGGACGTTTGCCCAAGTGGAGTGAGTTCAGGAAAAGGCTGCACAAGTTGCAATAGACGATAACCGCTGGCCTGGCGCAAATAGATCCAGGACAGAGGACAGCGCATGGGGATAGGGGGTGACAGATGCACGAGAAATACAGGAGGGGAGGAAGGGAGGATGGAAGGTTGGTCGGGTAGGAGGGGGGGGGGGGAGAGGGGAAAGGAGGGGGGGGGGGGGGGGGGAACGAGGGGGAGGGCGGGTGGATTGGGATGGTGGACGAGCCCATCCGCAGCGACACAGGAGTGTTCGGTCCGGGGGAGGGGGGAAGGGGAGAGAATGAAGCAGTGTACGTACCTGCCAGACACCGACGCAAGAGTAGGTGGTACCGAGGTCGATGCCAATGCACACCTCCTCCGAAGTGGGGGTCTCGTTAGTCGCAGCCATGTTTGCGAGTTGGGTGGTGGCCGGTGTGAGAGGGGACAGGATCCGGATCGGGATCGGGATCCGGATCGGGATCGGGATTGGGATTGGGCCAATGTTGGCGTCTGTTCGACCCATTGGGCGAGCAAGCCCGAGAGGCCCTGTCGGCGACAGCATCGATTCATTCGTGTGCTGCTGCGGTTGGGGTGGGGCTACGGCCGCCGCTCCAAGCGGAAGACCTCTGGTGGGGCACCGATCCAGGTGACGAGGGCGGCGTTGAGCTCGTCATCGTTGGTGATTTCCAGCGACGAGTTGTGGCCAAAGTCGTAGTAGATGGCGAGCGAGTCCAGCGGCGCGTCAAAGGCCTCATGGACGAGTGTACGGACGTGAGAGTACGGGGCGGCGCGATCAAACTCAAGCTCGTGCTGGACGCCGTCAAGAACAAAGACAGCGTGCGCCAGCGCGGATGTGTCGACCAGCAGCGAGCGGATGGAGGTAAAGTCGAGGGTCGGCTCGGCAGCGGTGCCCGAGCCGCGGTGGCGGGCGGGGGCGTGGCGTGGCGAGGCGAGGAGGCTTGACGACGAGCCACGGCGGCGGAGCGGATTGACGCCGACTCGCAGGACTCTGCTCCGAGCCGCCGACGACGACGAGCCTGAACCTGTCCGCGGCCGCCTGCCGCCACCGGCCGATTCTACACTCCCGTCGTCGGACGACGCACCGCCCGAGCTTGCACGCGCACGCATCCTGGCCGTGACAGGGTCCTTTGCGCGCGGATCGCCTGCAGCGGTGCCTGCAGCGGTGCCAGGGGCGGTGACAGGGGCGGTGGCTGCAGCCGTGCCTGCAGCGGTGCCTCCTGTAGCGGTGTCAGGGGCGGTGCTTGCAGCGGTACCAGGGGCGCCATCAGTGTGCCCATCTGTCGCCGCTGCCGGCCCTTTGGGGGTAGATCCAACTGCTGCTGCTTGTGTGGTGTGAGCCGCGGTATCGGCTGCGGGCTCGGCGCCGCCGGTATCAGCAGCGACTTTAGCCGCAGCCCCTGCAACGACTACGGCCTCGGCTCCTGCATCAGCTACGGGCCCTGCCCCGCCACCGTTCCTGCGGCCTGCCGGGACACCTTTGCCTCTCTTGCCACTGCGACCCACGGCATGGAGACACACACACACACACGCACACACACACACACAAGCACACACACCATAAGTGCCCCTGCCCTCTCTCCTGCACACACACACGCATACACCTCCGCACCTCCTCCCACTCCAAATCCCCCCATACACACACGCACAGACAGAGCCCCGCCCCCTCCCCCCGCACCGCACCGCACCGCACAGCACCGCACCACAACTGCCCCCGCCCCCCTCCTCCTCCCCCTCCTCCTCCTCCCCCCCCCCCTCCTCCCCGGCCACTGCCCCGCACATACCGCCGGCGTGCCATGAAAGACCGAGGAAGAACCAAAGAGCAGTGATGGTGGCGCGGTGGCGTGCGGTGGCGCGGTGGAGGTGGCGCGGTGGCGGTGGGCTCTCGCTGTCATGGCTCAAGCCACACACCGCCCGCACTGCCAAAGGTGAAGAAGGCAGGGCAGTACATCGACTGGGCGTTACAATTCAATTTCTTAACCTTGGACCTGGGGTGGGGATGGGGGGGGGGGGGGCTTTCATACATCAACTGCCCCCGCCCCCCCTCCCTCCTCCCCCTCCTCCTCCCTCCCCCCCCCCCTCCCTCCCCGGCCACTGCCCCGCACATACCGCCGGCGTGCCATGAAAGACCGAGGAAGAACCAAAGAGCAGTGATGGTGGCGCGGTGGCGTGCGGTGGCGCGGTGGAGGTGGCGCGGTGGCGGTGGGCTCTCGCTGTCATGGCTCAAGCCACACACCGCCCGCACTGCCAAAGGTGAAGAAGGCAGGGCAGTACATCGACTGGGCGTTACAATTCAATTTCTTAACCTTGGACTTGGGGTGGGGGTGGGGGGGGGGGGCTTTGATCCTTCACACAAACAGGAGGCGGAGCGTGTCTACATGCCCGGAAGCGCGTGCTTGTCGCCGACCTTGGAGGGCGGAGCCTTGACGGTCTCGTCGATGGAGAGAATCATGTTGGTGGCCTCGACGGCGGCGCCGATGGCGTTGAGCTTGATGAGGGTCGGCTCCCAGACAAACGATTCAAGGGTGTTGCAGATGTCGCCGGTGGTGACGTCGACACCGTACCAGATGCCGTCGTCCATGGCGTGGCGCTGGCGGAGCTTGTTGAGGATGTCGGTCGAGTCAAAGCCGGCGTTGTTGGAGAGCTGGCGCGGGATGACCTCGAGAGCCTTGGCAAAGGCGTTGATGAGGATCTGCGACTTGCCACGGATGGTGCGGGCGTGCTCGCGGAGGAAGCGCGAGAGCTCCATCTCGATGGCGCCGCCACCGGCGACCACCGACGGCGTCTTGATGGCACGGCGGACAACCATGATGGCGTCGTGGAGCGAGCGCTCGGCCTCGTCGATAAACTGCTTGGCGCCGCCGCGGAGCACAATGGTCGCCGTCCGCGACTCGGGGCAGCCGGTGAAGAAGTTGTACCGCTCGTCACCCACCTGAACCTCCTCAAACTTCTCGCACGTGCCGAGAACGTCGGAGGTGAGCCCGTTGACCGAGGTCTGGATGGACGCGCCAGTGGCACGCGAGACGCGGGTCAGGTCGGCCTTGTTCACCCGCCCGGCGCAGAAGAGGCCGCGGTCGGCAAAGAACTGGGTCGCCAGGTCGCCGATGGGCAGCTTGGAAAGAATGACCTTGGCGCCGGTGGCGACAATGGCCTCCAGCTTGTCGTTGATGATGCGGTACTCGGCGTCGACAATGCGCTGGTACTCGGAAACGTCGTCGATGCGGATCTCGGCGTTGTCCTTCTCGGCCTTGAGCTCGAGCTCGACGTTGAGGAGCAGGACGCCCGGCGAGGCAAACGTCTTGGGCTGCTGCTCAAAGCCGGCGTACGAAAAGGTCTTCTTGAACGCCACGCCCTTGACCAGGATCGAGTCCTGCAACGCGCCGCCGGTCACCTTCTTGATCGCGAGCATGTTGAGGTCGAGGTCGTCGTCGAGCGTCTTGACCGCCTCCACGACCATCGGCGCAAAGAAGGCCTTCTGGTGGTGGATGAGCTTGGACGACATCGCCGTCCCGGCGCACTTGATCAGCAGATCCGTCACGTTGTCCGACCCGGCCACGTCGCCGACAGACACGCAGATCTCCTTGATCCGCTCCTTGCAGAGCGCACCAGCCTTGCGGAATGCCCGGATGATGACCTGCGGGTGGACACCGTCCTGGATGTACTCCTTGGCCGCCTGCATGAACGAGCCGGCAAGGAGAACAACAGACGTCGTCCCGTCGCCCGCAACAGCATCCTGAGACGCCGCAATGTCGACCACAGTCCGTGCCGCAGGGTGCACAACCTCCAGCAGCGACAGCACCGTCGCCCCGTCGTTGGAAATGGTCACCTCGCCGGTCTCCGACTTGATCAGCTTGTCCATCCCGCGCGGGCCGAGCGTGGTAGCAATGGTCTCCACCACAGCCTGGCACGCCGCAATGTTGGTCAGCAGCTGGCCCTTGCCCTGCGAGTCGTCCGTCCCTTCCTTGAGAAGGATAATCTGAGGTTGCTATCCTCAGTAACACCGTCCCATTGTCGTCGTCTCTCCCCGTCAGTCCCCCTTCCCTCGGCAGCCTCCCGCCCCCCCTTCCAGCCCAACCGGGCCCAACCCCGCATTCTCGGCCCATCCAAAAAATGCAAGGTCGCCTCGCCTTTGCGGCCACTTCCTCCACCCACCATACCACCCATGGCCATGACAAACAGAGCCATGTCCCTACTGTAGTCATGGTAAGCACCCTAGCATGGTGGCCCACATGACCATCCCCTGTATGGCTTGCCTCCCCTCCTTATCCCGGCCTACCAGAGGGAGTTGTGGGGGAGGGAGGGGGGGGCGTCCTTTGGCGCCGACCTTCCCGCCCATTCAATTCTACCTTGTTGCCACCAACACACACACACACACACACACACACACACCGCCACCACCATTGCAACCATCACCACCACCACAAGCACCACCATCATCATCACTCTCTAGCCATACCACAAAGAGTGGGTATGTCGTCACTCACGGGGGGGGGGGGGAGGGTACGTACCATCATGTTCGACATGTTGGCCAAGTGTCGATTGAGCAAGAGTGGTGGTCGTCCCTCCCGACGATTGCTCATACTCACTCTCACTCTCAATACACACTCGCCCCCACCCCCACACACACCCCCACACACCCACCCCCCACACCCCCATATCCTCCCCTCCCCAGCCAAAGATCCCGCCATGCCCGGCATCACATATCACACACCACATCACACCACGCCACACCACACCACACCACATCATATCGGCATCACATCACATCGCCCGGCATTGCATTGGCCCGAGGGGGGGGGGGGGGGGGGAGGGGAGGAGGGAGGTCGGCTCGTTCCGACTCGGAACCTTCGCTTCTCCTTCTCCTTCTCCTTCTCACTCTGACGGCAGAGCAAAGAGAGCAAACAATGCAAGATAGCTTTGTTGTGACTTGGATTGGGCATCGTCGACATCGACATCGACATCGATGTCGGCATCGGCCGATGGGGCGCGATACGGGCGGACGGACGGACGGACGGACGCGAGCTGGTTACGCACCACAGCACTCGGTGGGAGGTGCTTGGCATGGGCAAGAAGGGGCGGGAGACCAACAAGACATGGCGCAGGCGGCTGCAGGTGTGGAACTGGAGATGTAGCTGGAGGGAGTGGTGCTGGAGAGTATGCTTGCTGGCCGGAACCATGGTCTGGCTCCTCCTCGCCCTTCACATGCACCATCACGCCGTCCGGTCGGCTATGTTTGTGCCGCCGCACGAGCGGGCGCGGGTTCAGCCGGCATCACTGGTGGTGCCCGACTCGCCACTTCCAGGGGCTCTTGCGAGATGGATTGACTTTCATGATGTGCCCTCGCTCGTCTCCTGGGCTCTCGCTCCGCCCGTCGACACGCTCCCGCGCCGATCGCCGCAGTGCTCGCTGCAGGGCGAGATGATCCCGGCCTCGCGTGCCTGTCGCTGCGGTCCGGACTTTTTGGCCATCGCTGTACCCACGACGTGTTCCAGGAGACACAATACCTGCCGCAGGCTGTAGACGTACTGGATCCGGCCGAGGTCGGCGTCGGATGGGGCCCAGACCTTGTGGCCGCCTCCGCCGGGGCGCGGGGCCGAGCGAGGCCGTTCTCGCCGCTAGACATCTTCCATCCTGCTGCCGATGCCCATGTGGTGCATCTCGTCGAGCGGCTTGAGCAATGCCTGAGCGCCTGCGACGAGGTTGTCCATGTATACGAGACGCCCAACAACGGGTTCGGCTCTAACCTGCAGTTCTTCACCAGCCCGCTGCTTCACGCACTCACCGAGTGCCACGGCCTCGCCATCATGCCCAGCTACGAGGTCAAGAACAAGTTTCCTTATGCTGAGCGCGCTGACTGTCCCGCCGCCGACTTTACCTGCTTCATCAAGCTCCCCATTCGTGGCAAGTGCGTCCGTCCGCGTGGCTGGGCCTGGCCCTCGCCGCACATCATGGCCTTTGGCGATCCGATCAGCAACGTCGAGCTGCGCCGGCACGAGGTGTCAGGCGTTACCCGCCCGCACTTTGTCCCGCCTCGCTACGCCGACGCCAGCAAGGGTGTGTTCTGGATGCAGACCATACTCCTCTCATATCTGTGGGCGCCGCAGGAGGCGATGCTGGCCGACGCGCGGGCGCGGATCAGATTTGTGGTTGTCGGCGACCCGGTCCTCGCCGCCGGCTACCGGCCCTCGCACCGCGCCATTGCCATGCACATCCGACACGGCGATTCGTGCAAGGACGTCCGCCGCTTCCGACACTGCCTCCCGCTGTCGACGTATATGGAGGCGGCCGAGGCGATGAAGGCCGCGTACGGCGTCTCCACCATCCGGCTCGCCACCGACTCGGCAGCCATCATCCGCGACATTGCTGATCGCTACGCTGTCGCTGGCTCGGGATGGCTCTTTGTCTACCAGGACATGAGCCGCGAAGCATACACAGAGCTCGGCAAGAGCGGCTTCCACCAAGACATCGAGTTCAAGCTGCAGGATGCGCGATTTAACCGGACCGAGGAAGGGCTGCGGGTCTTGGCCGACCTCGACCACCTCGTGCACGGCGGGTATGTCATCGGTTCGTTTGCGTCGAACCTCGCACGCATCGTCCTCAATCTCGTTGCCGCTAACGTCGGCCGCTTACCGCCGTACATCTCGGTCGACGGCACGCCGTGGTGCTACCACTGGGGCCGCGCCCTGCAGCATCCGGGCCACGCCGAGGCCAAGCTCTTCTGTTAACCTCTGGCGCGAGCTTACCGCCGCGGCTGGGCGGCAAATACGGCGCTCATTACCCGGCGCGCCTTGTGCCGCCGCACAATGAGCTCCTGGTCCGACTCGCCCAGCGGCGGTGTCGCCTGATCAGTTGAACCGGCCACTGCAGGATGCTCGAGGAGCACAGCCTGTGCCGCGGCCTGCAGCTCGGTGCACCGCTGCATGAGAACAACGAGCTCGGCAGAGGTAAACTCCTCGAGTGATGCCGAGCTGACAAGCGAGCCGCCTGGCATGCCGACCAGCGCGCGGACTACAGTTGTTGCCGAGGTGTCGGTGAGGACGGCAGCAACCGACTCCATCGAGCCCGAGGTGACCATGCGAACGTCAGACGATGAGTGAGTGAGGGTGGAGCGCAAGGCCCGACTCGCTTCGCTCGTCGACGTCGGCGAGGTCGGCAACGACGCTATATGGGCGAGGGCCGGCGCTGTGGCGTTGAGACCATTGGGTCCTGACGACCCGGTCAGCGACGCCGCCAACGCCGCCGACGCAAGGCGCGGCGACGGGTCGGCGCCGGTGGTGGCGGCGGCGGCCGAGACGGCGGCGGCTCGCTTGGCAGCCTGGGCCGCCTTGAGCAGCGGAAGCGAGATGGTGACCGACGACTGGACCGAGCTGACGTTGGCCTTTCGGTCGCGAATGGAGGTCGACGACGTCTCGCTCATGTCCGAGGCAAACGAGCGGACCGAGGTCTCGCGGACCGGGCCCGGGCGCATGGGCACCGGCGACGGGGCCGAGGCCTCCGAGTCACCTGGCGAGCTCGGGCTGGCTGGCGAGTCACCGCCGCTGCCGCCGCTGCCGGGCTGCTGCCCGTAGCGAGCGCGATAAGCCTGGCCGGCGGCGGAAAAGGCCGACGCAGCCGAGAGCGCGAGGCGGCGCCTGGACATAGCGGCGTGGCCGCGAGCGAGTCTCTCGTAGGCAACCGCCTTGAGCATTTCAGCCTGCTCTGGGTAGTGCTTGAGGACCTCGTCGACGTCGGCCTTGTTGAGGCGAAAAACCGAGACGGTGGTGAGGGCGACGACGGTGGCGGTGCGGCGGAGCGGGAGCAGGAGTGCGATTTCGCCAAAGAACTCGCCCTGGCCCTTTTGGGCGCACCGTGAGCCGTCCGGCAGCTCGATGGCCACCGTTCCGCGCTGGACAAAGTACATCGAGCGGCCGACGTCGCCCTCGCGGACAATAATGTCGCCATCGGTGAAGAGTTCCGGAACAAGGCGCGGAACAAGGGCGCGGATAAAGCCCGGCTGGCAAGTGGCAAAGAAGGGCACCGCCCGGACAATGGATTCGTTGAGCGAGAGCGTCAGCTGGGTCCGCAAGTGCGATGGAAGCGAGCGCAGGACCGAGAGGTCGTCGATGCCGGCGCCACGCATCCAAAGCACCTCATAGTATGCGCGGATGCGGTCCTGCAAGTCTTTGCGGACCGAGCGCAACGCCATGTACGCGTTGATAGCGTCGAGCTTCTTCTGGAACGACCGCTGGTGCGAGGTCCGAGCGTGGACAATCTCGGAAATGAACGAGACAATGAGCGCAAGGAGAAAAAGGCCGACGACGATGCACGCGAGCGTAAAGGCCATCTCGGCGGTGGTCGACGGCAGCGAGTGGTCGACGCCGAGGCCAGACATGAGGGTGAAGGCCCAGTACACGGCGTGGGTGTACGAGGTGATCGGGCCAAAGTTGCGAAAATTGGTAAAGAGGAGAAACTCGTCGTCGAGTGAGAGGTACTCGTGGCGTTCGAGCCGCATGAGCCAAAGGAAAGAGCACGCAACAAGATGGACGGCAAAGGCGAGGACGCAGAGCAGCCGGCCGAGCCGGAAGACCGTCGGCTTGGACGAGTTGAACTCCCAGGTCGAGAACATAGGCCCGACCCGCGTGAGCCGCAGCAGCCGCAGCAGCCGCAGCACAATGGCCAGGTCCGGCAGCGATGCGGCAAGCAGGACGTAGTCAAGCGGGAGGAGCGCAAGAACGTCGAGTCGAAACTGGCCGCTAAAGTAGTGCCGCGCCACGGTCCCGCGCTCGAGCTCGAGGAAGCCCTCGTTGTAGTATCCGACAAAGTACGCATGGACCACAATATCCGCCAGATACACAAGGTCAGCGAGGACATTGGCCACGATCCAGGTCCAGATCCGAGCCGAGTACCGGTCGGTCATGGCAATGAGGAACGGGACAGAGAGTGCGTTGTACACAATGGCGAGAAAGACGCAGTAGAGCCAGGCCCGGATTTTGCCATCGCGCGGATGCAGCGCCGTCCCGCTCGCTGGCCGTGTTCCGGCCTCCATCTCAAACACGACTTCCTTATTGTCTTCCCCGTCGATCTCGCCGTCGTCGTCGTCCGACACTCTGCTCGAGCCTTCCGGGCTCGCCCCCTCGGCCTGCAGCGGCGGAGTGATAGGCGGAAGCGCGCGGGTCGGCGATGGCGAGTTGCGCGCCGAGAGAAGCGGGAGCGCCGGAAGTGCGGGCGAGCGGCGGGCGAAGCCGGCCGATGGCGTGCGCGATGGCGTCCGAGGCGGAAGAATCGCATCAAAGGCAGGGGCCGCCGACGATGACGAGCGGCCCCGACCAGTTCCAGCATCAGCAGTCGCAGCAGCAGCAGCAGCAGCAGCAGCCGACTCTTGGCGGGCGGCAGTCTCCATGCGCGACTCGCCCAGAATGCCGACATCGGCAGCAAGGACCGAGGTATCAGCCGAGGTAGTCGAGCCGGCCTCATTGGCCGAGCTCCCAAAGGATGACGAGTACGAGTGACGCGGGCGAAGGAAGGAGCCGTCTGACGACGATGACGAGAGAGCCGAGTGGCGCGAGTGCAACTCGTCCGAGCCGTGGGCATGCCTGTGGTCTGGTCCATGGCTCCCGTCGTAGCTGTGGTTGCGGCCGAGGCTCGGGGTCGGGGCGGGCTTGCCATGGTGTAGCACCGCGTTCTCCCGGAGAGCATGGGCAGCACGGAGGGCAAGGCCCTCCTCGTCCATGACGGATAGGGGTGAGGGGGTGGGGGGGGGGGGGGGGGGGTGGGGTGGGGTGGTTTGGCGACTTTGTGGAGGTTACAAAGGTGATTTAGGTGGCGTGGCGTGGTGTTGTGTTGGGAGAGGGTTGGGGCTGATCAGCCATGAAGGGACTGGACCAGATGGTCGGCGAGATGAATCCAGGCATCCTCGTCAGAACGGGTCCAGGCCATGGCCCAGGCATCGAGGATGTGCAGCTCGAGGGTGGTCGAAGCAGTGGCGGCAGCGGTGTCCCGCGCGAGGAGAAGGGTAGGGGTGCGCGAGTGCGAGTGGGCGAGATGCGCAGAAGAGAGCGAAGCAGTGTGGATCGGCCCAGTGAGTGAAGCGAGGAGGTCAAAGGCGGCGAGGGTGCCGCAGGCAGCGGTGGCAAAAAATAGCGAGGGGCGGGCCGGCGACCAAGTGATGTCGACGACAGCCGCCGAGCTCGGCGAGAGATTAAGTGTGAGGACCGGGTCGGCAAGCGCGGGCGCAAAGACTAGTAGCCTGCCGCTGGCAGTGCCTGCAGCGACGAGCGTCGGCGTGCCGATGGAGCGGGTGACGACAGTCACGGCTGCAGAGCCGGCAGCGCCGTAAGATGGTGGGCAGAGTGCGGCACCGGAGCCGCCGCGGCGTTTGTGCAGGATGCGGCCATCGGAGAGACCGAGCAGGAGTGCGTCGCCCGAGTCTGCGGCAGTGCAGAGCGAGGTGGCGGAGAGGCGGGTCGCGGTAGCGCCGCCGACCGCCGCAAACGACGCGAGGTGCTTGAATTCGAGGCCAGCAAAGACGGCCCGACCAAGTGCGGTGCGCGAGCCGGCGCCCAGCGCGCGGCGGGTCGGCCCGCTCCCGGTCAGCGTCCACGTTGCCACCACACCCGACGCGTCGAGTGAGACCGCCATCTGGGTTCCGGCCGAATGGAATGTGGTGGTGCCGACGATGCCGCCACGGGTATGCGGATAGTCGGGAGTGACCATGAGGCTTGCGGTGCAAGAGCGGGGGCGCGGGACGAGTTCCGGGCTGGGAAAGGCGGCCTTGCGCGTTTGCGCAGCGTGCTGAGCGTGAAGGCTCGCCGACTCGCGAAGATCCCACGCGGCAAGGCTGCCGTCATCAAAGCCGGCGACGAGGACGTCGGCGCGGAGCGAAGAAAAGGCAAATGACGTCACAGCGAGGCCGCCAGTGTCGAGTGTGTGCAGCGGCGACGCCGGAGCGTTGGCGTCAAATACACAAACACCACCGCTGGTGTAGGCAACGGCGACAAGGTGGGCCTGCGCTTGAGCAAAGGCGACGGCCACCACCGCGTCCGCCCTGCTCCCAAGCGCGACCATCGACGAGCAGAGTGGGACGTCCGATGGGCTGGCGTCGAGCGCCGTGGTGAGCCGCGCCCGCGCGTTGTCGGCCAGTATTTGGCAGACCGGCGCGGCGACGCCCTGCAGGAAGGCGGCAAGGCGGACGCGGTCAAACGTGGCGCGGTGAGTGTCAGAGCGGACCGGACCGGACGCTAGGCCTTGCGGTGCCTGGATTGCCACCGACCTCTGCTCAACGTCGTCAGTCTGGACCTCGCGGCTCTCCATCAGCTCGGCGCCCGAGACCTGGACCGCCACCTGGCGGGTGTCCTCCCGGCCGACCTGCTGCATGTACAACTCGTACTCGGAGAGCGGAGCCATGTCGAACATATTGATGACGACGACGTCGAGGCCAACCAGCGGCGCGAGATCCTGGCCGCGACGACGGGTTCGCATTGCCGCGGCTACTGTCGTCGGCTTGGTCCGCGCCACCGAGAACGCGTGCTCATGGATCCAGGCGTTGGACGCCGGCGGCGATCCCTCCGGTCCACCCGGCCCTGCATGATCAGAGTGTGAGGCCGGGTGGGACGGCGCTTGTTGCCTCTCATCCGAGCTTGATGAGAGCTCCTCAAAGTCGTCGTCGTAAAATCCCCGCCTCCGGCAGCCGACTGGGCAAGGGCAGCAGCAGCAGCAGCAGCAGCAGCAGCCTTTTGAGACTCGTCGTGCTCGCGCTGAAACCGCGCCACCTCGTCATCAGCATCGTCGTCTTCCCAGTCGTCGTCGTCGAGGTAGGTGTTGGACGGAGCCGGGAGAGGGGCGGGTTCCGGCCGAGGGGGAGATGGCTCGTTAGCCTTGTCCTTGCCTTGCCCCTTGTCGTTCGCTTTGTCTTTCGCTTTGTCGTTGTCTTTCGCTTTGTCTTTGGCCTTGGCCTTGGCCTTGGCCTTGGCCTTGGCCTTAGCCTTGGCCTGGGCACGGGCTTCGGCCTCTGCGGCCTCTGCGGCCATGGCCTCTGCCTCTGCCCTTGCCTGGGCCTCTGCCCGTGCTTGGGCCTCTGCCCGCTTCCGCTTGTCGACTTTGGTGTGATCGCGGCGATGATCGTCGGCCCGCGGCCTGCGCTCGTCGGCCCGCGGCCTGCGCTCGTCGGCCCGCGGCCTGCGCTCGTCGGCCCGCGGCCTGCGCTCGTCGGCCCCCGGCTCATGAGTCCGCGATCTAACCTTGTCCGACTCTCGCAATCTCACCCCGTCCTTAGCCTTGTCTTTCGCTTTGTCTTTGGCCTTGGCCTTGGCCCTGTCCTTGGCCTTGGCCTTAGCCTTGGCCCGGCCCGACTCGTGCGCCTCGCCCAGCCCCTCGAGCTCTGCCGCAATGAGGGCGTCGAGCTCGTCGTCACCTCTGCCTTGCGGCTGAGCCCGAGTCCGAGCCCCGCTCCGTCCTCGACCACCACTCCGTCCCCGGCCGCTACCCTGCCCCCGGCCGCCGTCCCGCGTCCGTCCCCGGTCACCGCGTCTGTCCCCGTCTCGGTGAGCAGGCGGAGGGTGTGGTCGGCGGGAGGAGCGCGAGGGCTTGGCAGAGGCATGGCTCCGGCGACCAGCAGAAGTAGTGGCGGCAGGCTCTTCTCCCATGAGCTTGGCTAGCTCAGCGTCCAGAAAGGCATCTGTCTCAGCCTCTCTGTCCCGTCGGCGCGGTCGTCGTGACGACATGTTCGGTTCGCTCGCGCCAAGTGGCGGGAAGTGAGTCATTTGCACAGTGCGGCCAAGACAGGCGACTGGCCACTTTTTTTTTTGGTGGCATGTGCGTGGTTCTGGTTGTGACGTTGTCGCGCAAGTACAGGTGCTAGAGCAGGGTATACCGGTCAAGTGGGGTAATGGGCTTAGGGTATTTATGGGTGTAGTGTTTTGCGTGTGTGATCGCGTCCAAGGTAAATCGAGGATGTGTGGGGGGGGGGAAGAAGAGAGTGCGACGTTTTCTCCCTCGCTTTCGGTCGAGGTAGGAGAATGAGGCGGCGCCGGAGAGTTGAGGAATGGAAGTGGGGGTATGGGATGATCCGGTGACGGCGGGTAGCATCGTGATCGGGAGAGGGGGGGAGTGAGTGTGGTCGTGCTGGCGTGGTCGAGGCGTGAGACAAGCAGTTGGTTGGTTTGACTGTGGCGACTTTACGGAATGGTCGATCATCGATTCTGACGACGTTGCCTTGAGCTTCATTTCACTTCAGGTCATGCTCCAGCATCCACGCACGGTTTGCACGGTTTGACGCACCGAAGCACTCACATCCACATCTGGATGGCGTGGGCAAGCGCTGATGCTGATGGCCGTGTCTCGGGCTGGGCATCCAAACACTGATTGAGAAACTGGGCAAGGCAGATCGGCAGGGCGATGTCAAGCTGGGTGGCACTGACAACGTTGGCGTCCATGATACGCATGGCGAGCTTCATGGGCGCTGCGGAGAGGGAGGCTCGGACGGTTGCCGGATCCCATACCTCGAGGATGAGGACGGTGAGAGCGTAGATGTCAGATGCAAAGGTGGGAATGTCACCTTGGATGAGCTCGGGCGCCATGTAGGCGACGGTTGGCGAAAGGGTCATGGTGTTGAGGGAAGACTTGATGGAGGAGAGGCCGATGTCGGAGAGCACGACAGTGCAGCTTGGCGACGACGAGGTGCTTGGAGTCGAGCTCTGCGGCTGGTCGAGATCCGGGTCCGAGTCGGCATGCGAGATGTGAATATTGCCGGGCTTGAGGGCACCGTGGACGACGCCGGCGCGGTGCAGGTCGCGGACTGCGACGCAGATGGCGCGGATGATTGCACGGCGCTCAGGAGCCTCGAGTTGACCGATAGCCACCGTAGCGAGGGAGCGGCCGGAGTGATATTGCGAGACAATGGCAAGTGAGCCATTGACGGGGCAGATGCCAAGAATGGGAACCGCGACGCCGACGTTGCGGGTGACAGCCTCGACTGTGAACAGCGCCGCCACAAAGTCGATGAGCGAGTCGGGGGTGAGCATCGGCTGGAGCAGGGTCTTGACGGCGATGGGCTGACCATTACAGGCAGCAGCAGCGAGACAGTGGACTCGGCCGAACGAACCCGAGCCGAGGCGGCGGCCCGAGCCAGCAGCGATGGCGGCATCGGAGTCGATGTCGCGGACCGGGAACATGGTGAGACCAGCGCCGGGCAGCAGGTCGAGAAGGCGCGACCAGATGTGCTCAAACGGCGAGCTCGCTGGCGAGGCGCCGTACATCATCCACCGACCACTGGAAGTGGCGTTGGCAACGCACATCAATCGCGACGCCGGGCCTTCCATCAGGCGAGGGGCCGGTACAAAGCCGTGCATACCGAGCGCATCGCCAACCGTAGCCCACAAGTTGCCAGCGATGAGGACGGCCATTGGGATCCGGACTGAGGCGCCATGGCCCGGCAAGCCTGCATCCGAAGCCGACATGTCCGAGGTGGTGGCGAGCGGTGTAGTGGCTGAGCTTGTGGCAGTGCCCAGCGTTCCGAGCCTGGAGACCGAGGCGGATACACGAGACGATGTCGCGGCGAGGCCGGCGTGATGAGAGTCGACCATGGCGTCGCAGAGCGCGTGTGCAGCAACGAGCGCAGGGCCAGCATACGTCGCCGAGGGCGAGCGAATGTCCGAGCCGTCGACGGTTGCCGCGCCGGACTCGATGGCAACGACTACAACGAGCGGCGCCGACGGAAGGGCTGCCCAGGCTTCATGCAAATCTTGGGCAATCGATAGCAGAGCCTTGGCCAGCTGCGAGATGCGGGCGCAGACAAGGATGGCCGACTGGAGTGACCATGACTCGAGAAAGGCCGACGACGACCGAGACGCGTCGCGGACGACGGCGTGGAAGGCCTTGATCTTCTCGATTGCGCCCGGATGCTGGACGGCGAGGACGCCGTCGACGAGCGGAAGTGATAGAGTGAGAGTGAAAACCTCGCCCTCGGGCTCGAGCATGGGGATCGGGTAGATAACGCGCGAGGGGTGAAAGAGGCGACTGATGACGGACGAGATGACATCGAGCGACGGCCGCTGGTCGACCCGTCGCGAGAGACAGCTGCTGACTATGGTCCGGTACTCTGGACTAAACTGTGGCGGAATGAGGTCGGTTCTCAGCGCAGTCGAACCGCGCATGACGGCAAAGGCGGTGGAGACCGGGTCCGAGGCGACGCCGTATGGCGGCATCCGCGTCGCCATCTCCCACATGACCACGCCAAACGAGTAGATGTCAGCATAAAAGGGGTCAGGCTTGCTTGCATTGCCCACAAGCACCTCGGGCGCGGTCCAGAGGAGCGTGCCCAGCGGCGCGTCGTCGTTGAGGACGCCTGCGCTGCGACTCGAACCGTCACTATCTGATAGTACTGGAAGCGATGGCGATCCGCCCCACGACGTCTCGCACGTCGAAGGTTGAGCTTCGCGCGCAAAGCTCGAGAGTCCAAAATCGGCGAGCTTGGGTGCCCACCCATCAGAGAGGAGCACGTTGGGCGACTTGAGATCGCGATGGGCAATGCCGCGGGCGTGGAGGAAGCGGAGGCCAGAGGCAATGCCGACGGCCCACGAGTAGATGAGCGAGTGGTTGAGGGTGACGGCTTCGGACTGAAGGACGGAGAAGAGCGAGCCGCGCGACATGTACTCGGAGATGAGCGCGGGCGGGGCGATGGAGACGCCGCGAAGGAGGGTGATGTTGGTGTGGCGACACGCGAGCAAGATCGAGGCCTCGTTGACAAAATCAATGAGGATCGAGGTCGGCAGCGCCACCTCGATGTCGCGCCAGGCAGCGATGTCCAGTCGGTCGGGCTGATTAAGTTTGTCCGCCTCGGAGTTGCGGAGAGCCAGCTCTTTCACGGCGACCAAGTCCGAGCCAAGCGCTGCGAGCTGGACAACACCGTACGCACCTCGACCGAGCTCGCGGACAAAGTCAAGGTCGTCAAAATTGATGGTGATGCTTGCGTTGGCTTCGAGCGAGTAGTGGTGGACGACGGTGCGGCGACGGCGGAGGCACCAGACGGCGAACGGGACACCGATGCAGAAGAGCAAAGAAAGGGTGATGCCAAGGCCAAGGCCGAGCGCAAGCGTCGATGTTACCGACGGGCCAGCCCGGATGGCTTGCTTGTCGACGACTGGCGGCGCGGGTGGCGGCGGTTGCGGCGCGAGTGCTCGCGGCTCGCAGTCAGGGGCAAGTGCGAAAGTATCGCGCCAGGTGTAGCCTGCGTCGCGGATGAGCTGCGAGATGTCGTCCTCGTTGACAGCAAGCATGGCCTCAAGATCGAGACTCGGGTTGGCGCATGCGCAGATGGCGTACGCGCCGCAGAGATTGGAAAGCCCGTCTGTTGCGTCGCGCGAGCATCCGTTGGGGCATTCGCCGTCAATCGAGTACTGCCATAGATCGTTGAGGCGCTCGGCGTTGACGATGACTTCACCGCCGAAAAGAAGAACACGGGTAGGCGAGACGGCAGCGACAACGGACTCGCGGCGATCCGACGGTAAGGCGAGCGGGGCGGCTGGTGTACCGCTGAGGTGGAGCAGGGCGGCGTCAACGCCGACGGCGCGCTTGAGTGGGTCGGTGGCCAGTGGATCGTATGTCCACAACTTGGTGCTCGCGTCGTAGATGTAGATGCGACCGTAGAGCTGGAGGCCTGCAAGGATGACAAACGAAAGGCCGTTCGTGCCAATGCGTGCCATGCTGTGGTCTTCGACTGGGACCGGCCACAACAGCCCATCGTGCGCCCGGGAAGAATTATCTGAGGCCGAGCCGAGAAAGTGCCAGCTGATAGTCGACGGGTCAAAAGCCCAGAGGTCGTCCAGCATCTCACTTGCATCGTTGGCGCCGCCGTAGAGATACAGGCGCCCATCAGCGAGGCCGACCATTCCCGCGTCTTCGCGGGCCACCGGGCCGCTTTCTGCACCGACAACAGAGACATTGACGACTTCGGACCAGACCATGGACTGCAGATCAAAGGAAAAGAGCCTGTCGGTCGTCGCCACATGCGATGTCGAGCGATCTAGGCCAGCAAAGACGAGGAAGGCGGCAGATCCTGATGTCGGAGAGACGACGACCGCGCCCGCGGCGTCTTTGAGGTCGACACTCAGCGGCCCGTACGGTCCGGTGAAGACAGCGGTGGTCACGTTGTACATCCAGAGCGAGGATCTGTGGAAGACGACAAAGGCGTCGTCGCCGACGGCGTCCATGATGTGATCCTCGACAGCACCGATGGGAGCGCCTGGATCGCCGTTGGGAGTCTGGACCACAACCGGGATTTCTTCCCAGCGCGAGTCTTCGACGTCGAAACGCCACAAGTCGCCAGCCGTCCCACTCCCTGTGCGACCGCCCATCATGTACATGACTCCGTCGACCGCCGTGGCGGAGGCATCGTCACGTCTCGGAGGTATCGAATTGCCGACAGGATCCACCTCGGTGAAGACGCCGCCTGAGGTACTGTTTGGAAAGAGGCCGAGGGCAAGAAGGATCACAAGGGCAGTGTAGCCGTATGGCAACATGGTGTATGTATGTATGTATGGAGGGGGGATAAAGTGGTGTGTGTTGGGGTTGAGGGTGAGGGGAGAGCTGCGGAAGGGCGGCGGAAAGCGGTGGCTCTCTTGACCAGATGGTCTAGTGACACGTAACTTTTCCGTTTGTGCGTTGACCATCAGCTGTGCCGCGCGTTGAGGTCGCCTACGGGTAGAGGTGCTAGAAGGCACGTGCATAGGATGTATGGTTCCAACCTAAACTGCTTCGAGACCGAGTGTTGCAGCGTGTGCGATTTGGCGGGCTCCCTTTCCCCCCGCCAACCGCGCCACCACCAAACCACCGCCGCAAGCCGCACGAGATGGACCGACGGTATGAGCTGGAGCAGATGATCAAGCGGCTATGCCAAACGCCCCCAAAACAAACAGTTTTTTTTTGGGGGGGGAGGGAGCGCTGCTGTGGATCGGATGGTTGCGATAGAGCTTGTACTGCTGTGGCCTTTGTCGTGCAGGACCAAAGGTTCTCAAAGTCGAGCAACGAGCCGCGAAACTCTGACCCAAGGTCGAGGGCCCGAGACGTAGCCTGGTCACTGCGACGACGTAGGGTATGCTTGGCATAGCCCTTCGCTTTGCGATGTGCATGTCAGAGGCGATACCGACAGCCAGGGTGTGCTGAAGAGCAACTGCTTGCCCTCTGCCTGCCATCCTTTGCAGCTTGTGTCATCGGTGATGGCAGCGGTGGTGCCACTGCGGTGGTGTGGTGTCGGTGGTGTCAATGGCAGAAGGTGTGGAAGGGAGGGGAGGGGGGGGGGGGGGGGGAGGGCGGCGGTTCGGCGGGGCTGGGCTGGGCTCTGCGGCGAAAAAGAGTACATTTTCCCAAGTCTCGTTTTTTGGGGCGCGTCAATCAGCGCGTCCAATCATTGTTCTTCCAAAGCGGTGGAGCGGGAGAAGGGCCGGAGGGGGTAGGGAGGGAGGGAGGGAGGGGGGCTGCGGCGAAGGGGAAGGGCAGCAGGGAAGAGGGATACACTCCTCTCGACGTAGGGCGTGGTTAGCGAGACAGACTGGTGCTGACTGGCATGGGTATGAGGGGTGCAAGCGGCTGGCTGAGGCTCGGACAGATGGTGGTGGTTGTGGCGGTGGTGGCTGTGGCGGTGCTGGCGGAGCCGTCGGCATCGGTGGGGCGGAGCGAGGGCCGGAGGACGGCCGAGGTGCTTGTGACCGACGTAGACGGAGACGCGCGTGCAGACGTGGTGGGCTACTTGAGTGCGCAGGGCAAGCTGGTGTGGTTCAAGCACGAGGGAACCGACTCGGGCGCGTCGCCGCTGTTTGGCGACGAGCAGATGATCGACGAGGAGGCGCCGAGCCCGCTGCACACCATGTTCATGGCCGACTTTGGCGCGGACGGCTTCCCGGACACGGCGCTGGCGGTTTTACTTGCCAACAACTCGGCAGCAGTGTTTGTGTACCCCAACGGCGGGCCGGGCGTCGGGTTTGGGGCGCGGAGTAAGGCGTTTGTGCACCGTGCGCTGGCGGCGCCCGGCCACGCCACGCTCTCACCGCTGGACGTGGACGGCGACGGACTGGTCGACGTGGTGGTGGCCGACGCTGAGAGCCTTACCTGGCACCGCAACCTCGGTGGGTATGCATTCCGCTTCGAGGGCTCGCTCTCGGGCCCGAGCAAGGATGCGGCGCTGGAGCTGCTACTGGCAGCGACGTCGCCGGGCGCGGGCCAGCTGCCCGAGTCGACAATCATTGACTCGGGCGTGGCGACACGCAAGCCGGCAGTGCGCAGCGTGGAGATGGGAAAGCGCCAGGCAAAGAGCGTGCGGCCTAAACCGCACGCGCTCGCGGCAAACCTGCGGTCGCTGCAAATGCGCGAGGAGACGTCGCAGGGCACGCGGCTGACGCTCACGTTCGGAGTGGTCATGGCTTGTGTCTCGTTTGCACTTGCTATCAACTGCATGCACTCGTTTTCGATGGCGTAGGCTGCGGGAGTAAAGGAAAGTCCGATGTGCCGAGTGTGGAACTGGCGCGGGCTCAGGTGAGAAAGACGGCCTCGCCGCGGATGCCGTCTTCTTGCAAGAGGCGGGCGTCGGCGACATAGTTTGCGTCGGCGACAAAGGGGAGCGAGAGGCCGGACGAGGGGACGCGGATGTGCGAGCGCGAGAGGCGCTTGGCCGAGAGGGTGGAGAGCTTGTTCGAGTCGACCGAGCCCGAGGAGGTGTCCTTGCGGCGGCGGCCGTGGGAGCCGCGGCGGGCGAGAGCGCGCTGCTTGGACTCCTTGGCGAGGATGGCGGCCTCGATCTTGGTCACTTCGCGCTGGAGCGGGTCTGTGGTGGCGACCCACTTGCGGATGAGGCGCGTCTGCTTGGCGAGCAGTGCCTCCTGGTCGACGCTTACGTTTGTGTCGAGGCAGATGAACGGGTGCCAGAGGAGCTCGGTGACCGACGGTCTCGCCTCCATGTCCTTGTCGAGGCACAGCGCCACGAACGAGTGGAACTCGGGCGAGAAGCCAAAGTGCTCTGGGAGGGTCGGCGAGTCGGTGTTGACCACCAGCCGCAGGAGCGACCAGAACTGCAGCGGCGAGTTGGTCACGTCTGGCGGGTAGGGGAAGCGACCGGTGGCGAGCTCGATGAGGGTGATGCCGAGCGACCAGATGTCGGCCGAGGCCGAGTGCGGCTGTGAGCGGATGCGCTCCGGTGACATGTAGGTCACCGTTCCGACCCGGGTCTGGGCCATGGCAAGCGTGTTGGCGAGCTGACCAGAGACACCAAAGTCACAGATCTTGACCTCGCCCGCGGTGTTGACCAGGATGTTCGACGGTTTGATATCGCGGTGGATGATGCGTCGGTCGACGTGGAGGTAGTGGAAGGCCTTGAGGACTCTGAGGGTGATGGCCGAGAGCACGTCCTCGGGAATGCGGCCGACGGTCGAGAGGATCTCGGCGAGCGAGCCGGCGTTCATGTACTCCATGGCCAGCTGGATGCGGCCGCGCAGGTGCGAAGCGCCGTAGAACTTGACAATGTGCGGCGAGGCGCAGTTGTACAGCGCCGTCAGCTCCATCAGGATCTCCGACTTGACGCCGTCGGCCACCGAATCGGCGATCGGCACCGTCTTGAGCGCCATAAACTGCTGCGTCGGCACGTACCGGACCTTGCGCACCACGCCCTGCCCGCCGCGCCCGATAAGCGCCACCTCTTCCAGCTGCGAAAAGTCAATGTTGGGCGGCGCGTTGGCCTCCGGATTCGCCTGCAGCGTCTTGTCGCGGAGGTACACACCAGACGTCCTGATCTCAAAGTCGCCATCGACATACGTGCCGTCATGCCGCAGCCCGCGGCGCGGCGACTTCATCGGCCCGTTGCTCGTCCCGTCACCAGGCGTGAGCGTGAGCGTAGGAAGAGCGCCCAGGCCCTTGGGCACCACCACGTCGGCGGCCTTGCCTCCGCTTGTCCGCCTACCCGTTGCGCCCGCGGCAGTCGCCGTGGCAGAGCCAGCCTGGCCCGATCCAGAGCCTCCACTCCCAGCATCGTCTTGGCTCTGATTCTGTCTCACGCTAGGATTGGGACCGGCAGCCAAAGGCGACGACTTGCGAATGCGACCGGTCTGCACGCCCTTGCCCGGTGAGAGCTCACCCGAGGCTCTTGCGCCCGTTGCCGTCACCGCTGCAGGCGTCTGTCGCGACACTGCCGGTCCGCGTGGAATGGACAGCGAGAGGTTGGAGAGAAAGGCCGGTCCTGCAGACATGATGTGTGTGTGTGTGTGTGTATGTGTGTATGTGTGTATGTGTATGTGTGTATGTGTGTGTGTGTGTATGTGTTTGTGTGTGTGGTGAGGTGTGGGCAGGGGGGGAGAGGGAAGAGAGGTGGAAGTGACCGGCCCTGGCGCATGGCACCGATGGGGGCAGATGAAACAGCCGATACAATCTCCTCACCTTTATTCCCAGCACTATCTCCACCCCATAGTCATAACTATCTCCGCACCATCACCCATACCTCACCCATACTCCCCTATATCCATATCTCCACACCAACTATCTACGCGTGCGGAGCC